>NC_069505.1:294733470-295000970 GCF_027579735.1 Bombina bombina | reverse complement strand
AGCTGACTAGAAAATATCACTGGAACATCTCTATGTAAAAAAGGAAGATATTTTACCTCAAATTTCCAAAGTATTCACACCCTAATGTAAAGAGACTTTAAGCAGCCAGTCAGTATGCTTGTCCCAGGACAAGCTAGGGTGTGTGCATCTGTCATGTGCAGGCACACTCATGTTATTTTTATATTCAGTTTAAGTAACTTCTTTGAAATCTCATGAGATTTCAGTGAAATCTCATGAGATTGCAGCAAAGGCAAATCATTACCTCAGCACTGCTGATGCTGATTACAGCTGGACAGCAGCTGAAGTATAAATGGTTTTACACAGCACTTACTCTGCTGAGCTGAGGAGTTTGTAAGGTAAAATATCTTCCTTTTTTACATAGAGATGCTCAGGTGATATTTTCTTGTCAGCTTTTTACAGTTATGCTGCATCACTTTCAAGTGATTTAGCATATGAGTATTATGTCCCTTTAATGACTTTGGCTGTATGTTTAGGATTGTTGGCATGCTGCAGATTCAATTTGGGGCCAGTCAGATGCCTCCCTGCTGGTATTGCATGATTGATAAGTACAAACTTCCTGATTTTGCTCAAGGGTAATTATATCATAATATAATTATAAGAATTGATACTGTTTTGAAGGCAAAGGGTTGTCACACCAAATATTGATTTGATTTAGATTTTTCTTCTGTTCACTCACTTTGCATTTTGATAAAATTAAAATATTAACATTTCTATTTTGAAAGCATTTTTACTTTACACATTTTGCACCGTACTGTGTATAGGTATACAGGTAGAAATGTTTATCCAATCTGCTTGGATTTTGGAATATTTTAATCTTTAAAATGGGACAGTTAGGATAGGGGATGGGACCAAGTGTAAACAACAATATCCTATGTAATTTATGCAATATTTACATGTTATAATACAGCTTATACATAAAACCTAAAGGTAGTTTTATATAATTTTAACACTTTTGTATACTTAGTACCCTCAGAAAGACAATACAGTACTGTAATTAGAAAGGTAATATTTGTTGTTTTAAATAAATAAAGAATATTATTTCCATTTTAGAACAAAAAATAAGACACAGGCAAAGAATATTGTGATTTACAGGCAGGGAAAAATATTATTTTTTGATCATTTAATTAAAAAAAATATTTATACATTTTATTAAGTTTGGATTTCAGAAAAAGTTTGGATTTTGGAATTCCGGATTTGAGGATTTGTATTGTATACGTGAGCGGTATCGCTGTGTGTGTACATATATGTATATATATATATATATATATATATATATATATATATATATATATATATATATATGTGTGTATATATATATATATATATATATATATATGTGTGTATGTATATATATATATATATATTTATTTCATGTAATTGGCAAGAGTCCATGAGCTAGTGACATATGGGATATACAATCCTACCAGGAGGGGCAAAGTTTCCCAAACCTCAAAATGCCTATAAATACACCCCTCACCACACCCACAATTCAGTTTTTACAAACTTTGCCTCCTATGGAGGTGGTGAAGTAAGTTTGTGCTAAGATTTCTACGTTGATATGTGCTTCTCAGCATTGTTGAAGCCAGATTCTTCTCAGAGTAAAGCGAATGTCAGAGGGACGTGAAGGGAGTATCGCTTATTGAATACGATGATTTCCCTAACGGGGGTCTATTTCATAGGTTCTCTGTTATCAGTCGTAGAGATTCATCTCCTACCTCCCTTTTCAGATCGACTATATACTCTCAAATTACCATTACCTCTACTAATAACTGTTTTAGTACTGGTTTGGCTATCTGCTATATGTGGATGGGTGTCTTTTGGTAAGTATGTTTTTTATTACTTAAGACACCTCGGCTATGGTTGGGCACTTTATGCATTTATATAAAGTTCTAAATATATGTATTGTACTTATTTTTGCCTTGAGTCAGGTTCATGTATTTCCTTCTGCAGACTGTCAGTTTCATATTTGGGAAATATTAACATCTTTTAAAGAAATTTTTTTCTTACCTGGGGTTTAGTCTTTTTTCAATTGACTACTTCTTGCAAATTGCGGGCGGCATTAGGCCCGCGGGTGCGTCAAATGGTAAACTTTATTGCGTCATTCTTGGCGCGAAAATATTTTTGGCGCGAAAAAATACGTCTATGACGCACTTTCGTCATTTCCGGCGTCATACTTGACGCCGAGACCTTTCACATGGTTGCGTCATTAGTGACGCGAGTGTGTCATTTCCGTTTATTTTTGGCGCCAAAAAAGTTTAAGTTACGTTGTGCGTCATACTTTATATTCAGGTCATCTTCTCAGACCTGCAATTTCTTTGGCTGATGTTGCAGCTGCATCAACTTTCTGGTTGGAGAATTTAGCGCAACAAGAATTGGATTCTGACATATCTAGCATTATTCGCTTACTGCAACATGCTAATCATTTTATTTGTGATGCCATTTTTTATATTATCAAAATTGATGTTAGATCCATGTCTTTAGCTATATTAGCTAGAAGAGCTTTGTGGCTTAAATCTTGGAATGCTGATATGACATCTAAATCTAGATTACTATCTCTTTCTTTCCAAGGTAATAATTTATTTGGTTCTCAGTTTGATTCTATTATTTCAACTGTCACTAGGGGAAAGGGAATTTTTCTGCCTCAGGATAAAAAACCTAAGGGTAAATCTAAGGTTTCTAACCATTTTCGTTCCTTTCGTCAGAATAAGGAACAAAAACTCAATCCTCCCCCCAAAGAATCTGCTTCCAATTGGAAGCCTTCCTTAAATTGGAATAAATCCAAGCCATTTAGGAAACCAAAGTCAGCCCCTAAGTCTGCATGAAGGTGCGGCCCTCATTCCAGCTCAGCTGGTAGGGGGCAGATTAAGGTTTTTCAAGGATTTTTGGATAAAATCTGTCCAAAATTATTGGATTCAGAGCATTGTCTCTCAAGGGTATCGAATAGGATTCACAGTAAGACCTCCTGTGAGAAGATTTTTTCTCTCACGTATCCCAGTAAATCCAGTAAAAGCTCAGGCTTTCCTGAAGTGTGTTTCAGACCTGGAGTCTTCAGGGTTAATCATGCCAGTTCCTCCTCAGGAACAAGGTTTGGGGTTTTATTCAAACCTATTCATTGTACCAAAGAAAGAAAATTTATTCAGACCAGTTCTGGATCTGAAAATTTTGAATCGTTATGTAAGAGTACCAACTTTCAAGATGGTGACTATAAGGACTGTTCTGCCTTTTGTTCAGCGAGGACATTATATGTCCACAATAGACTTGCAGGATGCATACCTTCATATTCCGATTCATCCAGAACACTATCCGTTTCTGAGATTCTCTTTTCTAAACAAGCATTACCAATTTGTTGCTCTTCCATTTGGCCTAGCAACAGCTCCAAGAATCTTTTCAAAGGTTCTGGGTGCCCTACTATCTGTAATCAGAGGACAGGGTATTGCGGTGTTTCCTTATTTGGACGATATCTTGGTACTAGCTCAGTCTTTATGTACTGCAGAATCTCACACAAATCAACTAGTGTTGTTTCTTCGGAAACATGGTTAGAGGATCAATTTACCAAAAAGTTTCTTGATTCCTCAGTCAAGGGTCACCTTTTTAGGCTTCCAGATAGATTCAGTGTCCATGACTCTGTCTCTAACAGACAAGAGACGTTTAAAATTGGTTGCAGCCTGCCGGCACCTTCAGTCTCAGTTATTCCCTTCAGTGGCTATGTGTATGGAAGTTTTAGGTCTCATGACTGCAGCATCGGACGCAATCCTCTTTGCTCGTTTTCACATGAGACCTCTACAGCTTTGTATGCTGAATCAATGGTGCAGGGATTATAAAAATATATCACAATTAATATCCTTGAATCCCAATGTGAGACACTCTCTGACATGGTGGATAGATCACCATCGTTTAATTCAAGGGGCTTCTTTTGTTCGGCCAACCTGGACTGTGATCACAACAGATGCAAGCCTTTCAGGTTGGGGAGCTGTTTGGGGATCTCTGACAGCACAAGGGGTGGCTCCAGCATGGCCACACAGGTTTTGGTATGCGGATCTGGTTTGGATGTCCAGTTGCCCGCCTTGGCCACTTCCGTTACGGCCAGACCTACTATCTCAAGGTCCGTTTTACCATCAGGATCTCAAATCATTAAATTTGAAGGTATGGAAATTGAACGCTTAGTACTAAGTCATAGAGGTTTCTCTGACTCAGTGATTAATACTATATTACAAGCTCGTAAATCTGTCTCTAGAAAGATTTATTATAGAGTTTGGAAGACTTACATTTCATGGTGTTCTTCTCATACATTTTCCTGGCATTCTTTTAGAATTCCTAGAATTTTACAGTTTCTTCAGGATGGTTTGGATAAGGGTTTGTCTGCAAGTTCCTTGAAAGGACAAATCTCCGCTCTTTCTGTTTTATTTCACAGAAAGATTGCTATACTTCCTGATATACACTGTTTTGTACAGACTTTAGTTCGTATTAAGCCTGTTATTAAATCAATTTCTCCTCCTTGGAGTCTTAATTTGGTTCTGAAGGCTTTACAGGCTCCTCCATTTGAACCTATTCATTCTTTGGACATTAAACTACTTTCTTGGAAAGTGTTGTTCCTTTCTCCAACATTGGTGTGTCCGGTCCACGGCGTCATCCTTACTTGTGGGATATTCTCTTCCCCAACAGGAAATGGCAAAGAGTCCCAGCAAAGCTGGTCACATGATCCCTCCTAGGCTCCGCCCACCCCAGTCATTCTCTTTGCCGTTGCACAGGCAACATCTCCACGGAGATGGTTAAGAGTTTTTTGGTGTTTAAATGTAGTTTTATTCTTCTATCAAGTGTTTGTTATTTTAAAATAGTGCTGGTATGTACTATTTACTCTGAAACAGAAAAGGATGAAGATTTCTGTTTGTAAGAGGAAGATGATTTTAGCAGACAGTAACTAAAATCAATTGCTGTTTCCACACAGGACTGTTGAGATGAAGTAACTTCAGTTGGGGGAAACAGTTAGCAGTCTTTTCTGCTTAAGGTATGACTAGCCATATTTCTAACAAGACCATGTAATGCTGGAAGGCTGTCTTTTCCCCTCATGGGGACCGGTAAGCCATTTTCTTAGTTAAACATAAAAGAATAAAGGGCTTCAAAAAGGGCTTAAAAACTGGTAGACATTTTTCTGGGCTAAAACAATTGCTTTACTAGGCATATTATGCAGATTCTAACTAATTATTGGTATTATAATCTTGGGGAACGTTTAGAAAAACGGCAGGCACTGTGTTGGACACCTTTTTCAGATGGGGGCCTTTCTAGTTATAGACAGAGCCTCATTCTGGGACTGTATAGGGGTTAAATGTAAAAATGGCTCCGGTTCCGTTAATTTAAGGGTTAAAGCTCTGAAATTTGGTGTGCAATACTTTTAATGCTTTAAGACACTGTGGTGAAATTTTGGTGAATTTTGAACAATTCCTTCATACTTTTTCACATATTCAGTAATAAAGTGTTTTCAGTTTGAAATTTAAAGTGACAGTAACGGTTTTATTTTAAAACGTTTTTTGTGCTTTGTTGACAAGTTTAAGCCTGTTTAACATGTCTGTACCATCAGATAAGCTATGTTCTATATGTATGAAAGCCAATGTGTCTCCCCATTTAAATTTATGTGATAATTGTGCCATAGTGTCCAAACAAAGTAAGGACAGTAATGCAACAGATAATGATATTGCCCAAGATGATTCCTCAAATGAGGGGAGTAAACATGATACTACATCATCCCCTACTGTGTCTACACCAGTTATGCCCACACAGGAGGCCCCTAGTACATCTAGTGCGCCAATACTTATTACCATGCAACAATTAACGGCTGTAATGGATAACTCCATAGCAAATCTTTTATCCAAAATGCCTACTTATCAGAGAAAGCGCGATTGCTCTGTTTTAAACACTGAAGAGCAAGAGGACGCTGATGATAACTGTTCTGACATACCCTCACACCAATCTCAAGGGGCCATGAGGGAGGTTTTGTCTGATGGAGAAATTTCAGATTCAGGAAAAATTTCTCATCAAGCTGAACCTGATGTTGTGACATTTAAATTTAAATTAGAACATCTCCGCGCACTGCTTAAGGAGGTGTTATCTACTCTGGATGATTGTGACAATTTGGTCATTCCAGAGAAATTATGTAAGATGGACAAGTTCCTAGAGGTTCCGGTGCCCCCCGACGCTTTTCCTATACCCAAGCGGGTGGCGGACATAGTAAATAAAGAGTGGGAAAGGCCCGGCATACCTTTTTGTTCCCCCCCCTATATTTAAGAAATTATTTCCTATAGTCGACCCCAGAAAGGACTTATGGCAGACAGTCCCCAAGGTCGAGGGGGCGGTTTCTACTCTAAACAAACGCACTACTATTCCTATCGAAGATAGTTGTGCTTTCAAAGATCCTATGGATAAGAAATTAGAGGGTTTGCTTAAAAAGATTTTTGTACAGCAAGGTTACCTTCTACAACCAATTTCATGCATTGTTCCTGTCACTACGGCAGCGTGTTTCTGGTTCGAGGAACTAGAAAAATTGCTCAGTAAAGAATCTTCGTATGAGGAGGTTATGGACAGAGTTCAAGCACTTAAATTGGCTAACTCTTTTGTTTTAGATGCCGCTTTGCAATTAGCTAGATTAGCGGCGAAAAAATCAGGGTTTGCTGTCGTGGCGCGCAGAGTGCTTTGGCTAAAGTCTTGGTCAGCGGATGTGTCTTCCAAGACAAAATTGCTTAACATTCCTTTCAAAGGTAAAACATTATTTGGACCTGATTTGAAAGAGATTATTTCAGATATCACTGGGGGAAAGGGCCACGCCCTCCCACAGGATAGGTCTTTTAAGGCTAATAATAAGCCTAATTTTCGTCCCTTTCGCAGAAACGGACCAGTCTCTAATTCTGTATCCTCTAAGCAAGAGGGTAATACTTCACAACCCAAACCAGCCTGGAAACCAATGCAAGGCTGGAACAAGGGTAAGCAGGCCAAGAAGCCTACCACTGCTACCAAAACAGCATGAAGGGATAGCCCCCGATCCGGGACCGGATCTAGTGGGGGGCAGACTTTCTCTCTTTGCTCAGGCTTGGGCAAGAGATGTTCAGGATCCTTGGGCGCTAGAAATAGTTTCTCAAGGTTATCTCCTGGAATTCAAGGAACTACCCCCAAGGGGAAGGTTCCACAGGTCTCAATTATCTTCAAACCAAATAAAGAGACAGGCATTCTTACATTGTGTAGAAGACCTGTTAAAGATGGGAGTGATACATCCAGTTCCAATAAGAGAACAAGGAATGGGATTTTATTCCAATCTGTTCATAGTTCCCAAAAAAGAGGGAACATTCAGACCAATTTTGGATCTAAAGATCCTAAACAAATTTCTCAGGGTACCATCGTTCAAAATGGAAACTATTTGAACGATCCTACCTACTATCCAGGAAAATCAATTTATGACTACCGTGGATTTAAAGGATGGGTACCTACATATTCCTATCCACAAGGAACATCATCAGTTCCTAAGGTTCGCTTTTCTGGACAAGCATTACCAGTTTGTGGCACTTCCATTTGGATTAGCCACTGCTCCAAGGATTTTCACAAAGGTACTAGGGTCCCTTCTAGCGGTTCTAAGACCAAGGGGCATTGCAGTAGTACCTTACTTGGACGACATCCTGATTCAAGCGTCGTCCCTGTCAAAAGCAAAGGCTCATACGGACATCGTCCTAGCCTTTCTCAGATCTCACGGATGGAAGGTGAACAAAGAAAAAAGTTCTCTGTCCCCGTCAACAAGAGTTCCCTTCTTGGGAACAATAATAGATTCCTTAGAAATGAGGATTTTTCTGACAGAGGTCAGAAAATCAAAACTTCTAAGCTCTTGTCAAGTACTTCATTCTGTTCCTCGTCCTTCCATAGCGCAGTGCATGGAAGTAATAGGATTGATGGTTGCAACAATGGACATAGTTCCTTTTGCACGAATTCATCTAAGACCATTACAACTGTGCATGCTCAGACAGTGGAATGGGGATTATACAGACTTGTCTCCGACGATTCAAGTAGATCAAAAGACCAGAGATTCACTCCGTTGGTGGCTGACCCTGGACAATCTGTCACAGGGAATGAGCTTCCGCAGACCAGAGTGGGTCATTGTCACGACCGACGCCAGCCTAGTGGGCTGGGGCGCGGTCTGGGAATCCCTGAAAGCTCAGGGTCTATGGTCTCGGGAAGAGTCTCTTCTCCCGATAAACATTCTGGAACTGAGAGCGATATTCAATGCTCTCAGAGCTTGGCCTCAACTAGCAAAGGCCAAATTCATAAGGTTTCAGTCAGACAACATGACGACCGTTGCATATATCAATCATCAAGGGGGAACAAGGACTTCCCTGGCGATGAAAGAAGTGACCAAGATAATTCAATGGGCGGAGGATCACTCCTGCCACTTGTCTGCGATCCACATCCCAGGAGTGGAAAATTGGGAAGCGGATTTTCTGAGTCGTCAGACATTCCATCCGGGGGAGTGGGAACTCCATCCGGAAATCTTTGCCCAAATAACTCAATTATGGGGCATTCCAGACATGGATCTGATGGCGTCTCGTCAGAACTTCAAGGTTCCTTGCTACGGGTCCAGATCCAGGGATCCCAAGGCGACCCTAGTAGATGCACTAGTAGCACCTTGGACCTTCAACCTAGCTTATGTATTCCCACCGTTTCCTCTCATCCCCAGGCTGGTAGCCAGGATCAATCAGGAGAGGGCCTCGGTGATCTTGATAGCTCCTGCGTGGCCACGCAGGACTTGGTATGCAGACCTGGTGAATATGTCATCGGCTCCACCATGGAAGCTACCTTTGAGACAGGACCTTCTTGTTCAGGGTCCATTCGAACATCCGAATCTGGTGTCCCTCCAACTGACGGCTTGGAGATTGAACGCTTGATTTTATCAAAGCGTAGGTTTTCAGATTCTGTAATAGATACTCTGATTCAGGCTAGAAAGCCTGTAACTAGAAAAATTTACCATAAAATATGGAAAAAATATATCTGTTGGTGTGAATCTAAAGGATTCCCATGGAACAAGATAAAAATTCCTAAGATTCTATCCTTTCTACAAGAAGGTTTGGAGAAAGGAATATCTGCAAGTTCTCTGAAGGGACAGATCTCTGCTTTATCTGTTTTACTTCACAAAAGACTGGCAGCTGTGCCAGATGTTCAAGCATTTGTTCAGGCTCTGGTTAGGATCAAGCCTGTTTACAGACCTTTGACTCCTCCCTGGAGTCTAAATCTAGTTCTTTCAGTTCTTCAAGGGGTTCCGTTTGAACCCTTACATTCCGTAGATATTAAGTTATTATCTTGGAAAGTTTTGTTTTTGGTTGCAATTTCTTCTGTTAGAAGAGTTTCAGAGTTATCTGCTCTGCAGTGTTCTCCACCCTATCTGGTGTTCCATGCAGATAAGGTGGTTTTGCGTACTAAGCCTGGTTTTCTTCCGAAAGTTGTTTCCAACAAAAATATTAACCAGGAGATAGTTGTACCTTCTTTGTGTCCGAATCCAGTTTCAAAGAAGGAACGTTTGTTACACAATTTGGACGTAGTCCGTGCTCTAAAATTCTATTTAGAGGCTACTAAAGATTTCAGACAAACATCTTCCTTGTTTGTTGTTTATTCTGATAAAAGGAGAGGTCAAAAAGCGACTTCTACCTCTCTTTCCTTTTGGCTTAAAAGCATTATCCGATTGGCTTATGAGACTGCCGGACGGCAGCCTCCTGAAAGAATCACAGCTCACTCCACTAGGGCTGTGGCTTCCACATGGGCCTTCAAGAACGAGGCTTCTGTTGACCAGATATGTAAGGCAGCGACTTGGTCTTCACTGCACACTTTTGCCAAATTTTACAAATTTGATACTTTTGCTTCTTCGGAGGCTATTTTTGGGAGAAAGGTTTTGCAAGCCGTGGTGCCTTCCATTTAGGTGACCTGATTTGCTCCCTCCCTTCATCCGTGTCCTAAAGCTTTGGTATTGGTTCCCACAAGTAAGGATGACGCCGTGGACCGGACACACCAATGTTGGAGAAAACAGAATTTATGCTTACCTGATAAATTACTTTCTCCAACGGTGTGTCCGGTCCACGGCCCGCCCTGTTTTTTTAATCAGGTCTGATGAATTATTTTCTCTAACTACAGTCACCACGGTATCATATGGTTTCTCCTATATATATTTCCTCCTGTCCGTCGGTCAATGACTGGGGTGGGCAGAGCCTAGGAGGGATCATGTGACCAGCTTTGCTGGGACTCTTTGCCATTTCCTGTTGGGGAAGAGAATATCCCACAAGTAAGGATGACGCCGTGGACCGGAGAAAGTAATTTATCAGGTAAGCATAAATTCTGTTTTTGGCCATCTCTTCTGCTAGAAGAGTTTCTGAGTTATCTGCTCTTTCTTGTGAGTTTCCTTTTCTGATTTTTCATCAGAATAAGGCAGTTTTGTGGACTTCTTTTCAATTTTTACCTAAGGTTGTGAATTCTAACAACATTAGTAGAGAAATTGTTGTCTCTTCCTTGTGTCCTAATCCTAAGAATTCTTTGGAAAGATCCTTACATTCTTTGGATGTGGTAAGAGCTTTGAAATATTATGTGGAAGCTACTAAAGATTTCAGGAAGACTTCCAGTCTATTTGTTTTATTTTCTGGTCCTAGGAAAGGTCAGAAGGCTTCTGCTATTTCCTTGGCTTCTTGGTTGAAACTTTTGATTCATCAAGCTTATTTGGAGTCGGGTCAAGCCCCGCCTCAGAGAATTACAGCTCATTCTACTAGATCAGTCTCCACTTCGTGGGCTTTTAAGAATGAAGCTTCAGTTGATCAGATTTGCAAAGTGGCAACTTGGTCCTCTTTGCATACATTTACTAAATTCTACCGTTTTGATGTATTTGCTTCTTTGGAAGCAGTTTTTGGTAGAAAAGTTCTTCAGGCAACTGTTTCAGTTTTAATCTTCTGCTTTTTGATTTAAGTTTTTTTCTTTCAAAAATGAAATAACTTATTTTTTTTGGGTTGTGGATTAATTTTTTCAGCGGAATATGGCTGTTTTTATTTTTATTCCCTCCCTTTCTAGTGACTCTTGAGTGGAGATCCACATCTTGGGTATTGATATCCCATATGTCACTAGCTCATGGACTCTTGCCAATTACATGAAAGAAAACATAATTTATGTAAGAACTTACCTGATCAATTCATTTCTTTCATATTGGCAAGAGTCCATGAGGCCCACCCTTTTTATGGTGGTTATGATTTTTTGTATAAAGCACAATTATTTCCAAATTTCCTTGGTTGATGCTTTCTACTCTTTTCTTTATCACCCTATTCGTTAAACTGAATTGTGGATGTGGTGAGGGGTGTATTTATAGGCATTTTGAGGTTTGGGAAACTTTGCCCCTCCTGGTAGGATTGTATATCCCATATGTCACTTGCTCATGGACTCTTGCCAATATGAAAGAAATGAATTTATCAGGTAAGTTCTTACATAAATTATGTTTTTTATATATATATATATATATATATATATATATATATATATATACACACACAAACACACACACACACACGCACACACACACATATATATATATATATATATATATATATATATGCAAATATAAAATAAATGTTCTATATATATTTTGAGAGAGAAAAATAATTTTAAGCTGTAAAAGAATACACAAATATTTTTTTATTTTAACTAATTAGTACTTTTATTGTGTGTTCTATCTTGATACAGGTCTAAAGGACCAGCAGAATGTGAATCACTAAAAAACACAGTCTCTTTGGCCTGTGTGAAAATGGAGGAGAAGCTGTTGAATACTTGGTACCCCAAAGTTATAAATCTTTTCACCAACAAGGAGCGCTTCCAATTCATTAAACATGATACAGCTGATTCCTTCTACAATTGTGCGTCAACACTCATGTCAGTTCAGGCAAGTGCTGTACAAGATCAGAAACCATTTTGTAGTATTTGCAGGTATTCAACTAACCCGTATACCTGTAGATCACAGATGGTAATATATAGACTGAGTCATCTTCATGTTTGCAGCTTGTTATTGTGCTCTGTAACCGATAGGTTATTGTACCTCTTTTCACACCACTACAAAATATATTTGCAAATTATAAAAAAAAATATTAATAATATTAAAGGGACATTAAACACTTTGAGATAGTAAAATAACATGATAGATTGTATATATATAAAAAAACTCTGCAATATACTTTCATTATTTAATTTGTCCCCATTTCCTATCATTTTTAGTTCCTGTTAGAAATTGAAATGCATAGCACTGCTATAATCCACACAGTGATTGGCTGCACACTCTAGAGGCCTATTTATAACTGTCTCTAATTGGCCACAGCAAAGAAGGTAACCTAAGTTACAACATGGCAGCGCCCAGTGTTTTATAGACACTAATTTTGTCAATATTTAAAAAGGTAATGAAACGTTAAAAAATGCATCTACATGTTATTCTCAGACTGATTTTTCCTGTGAATGCATCATTCTATCTAACATTTATTTAGTGTTTAATGTCCCTTCAATGATATTACATTTTAACTTTTTTTTAAGGGCACTTTAAGAATCTTAAAGGGACATGAAACCCAATTTTTTCTTTCGTGATTTAGAAAGAGCATGTCATTTTAAACAACTTTCTAATTTACTTCTATTATCTAATTTGCTTCATTCTCTTGATATCACTTGCTGAAAAGCATATCTAGATATGCTCAGTAGCTGCTGATTGGTTTCTGCACATAGAGGCCTTGTGTGATTGGCTCACACATGTGCATTGCTATTTATTCAACAAAGAATATCTAAAGAATTGAGCAAATTAGATAATAGAAGTAAATTGGAAAGTTGTTTAAAATTGCATGCCCTATCTGAATCATGAAAGTTTAATTTTGACTTGACTGTCCCTTTAATCTCTTTTCCTCTGCAGTTTAAAGAGATAGCAGAAGATCAATTACATTAGCAGTGGCATACATAACCTTGACTTTTGACTTCCTTTTTAAATTCTGTTTTTTATCAAATATAGAAATATATAAAGCTTTTAACTGTATTGACAGTTTGTTTACGCTTTCCCTATGAGTGCAATGTAACAGTTTTGATCTCAGGTTTCCAGTCTTTGAGCACATGTTTGTAAAATCAGCTGCTAATTACTAAGGTAGCATGTACTAACTAGTACATGTATTCAGTAACATCACTAGGATTGATGTCACACGGTGTGGTATGTTATGGTGTCACCCCACCTCCCCCAAGAAATCAGACACACACAAACAAAAAAACACAGGCACACACACACATACAAACACTCAGACACACTTAAAAACACACTCAGATGCACACACAAACCCTTGGAAACACACTCAGACACACACACAGAAAAACACTTAGACACACACACACACACAAAAACACTCAGACACACACAAAAACACTCAGACACACACACAAAAAAACACTCAGACACACACACAAACAAACACTCAGACACACACACACATATACAAAATATGTACACTGCACTGCATTCATTATAAAGCTCATGCCTAGAGCTGCTCCCTGGCTCAGCAGAGATTACAAATGAAAGATAAACAGAGCACTCTAAAAAATAAATCACTAAAGAAAAGGTTTAGGCGCGCAAACTATGAAAATTCTGCTCTCTGACTCTGTTCCAAGTCTGTCAGTGCACAGCTCCGGGCCGCGTGCCTACCTCTTCTTATGGCAAATCACCTCTGCACTCTGCCCACCCCCAGACCCCCGCCCGCCATCCCCTCCTACCTCTTCAGTGTGCACTTAGTGTACCATAACCGTACCGGTCTGGTGGGCATCATACATGGCTCCTTCACTTTAGAGACAGTTTCAGACAGTCATGCGGTCAGGTGCCAGGCATCCCCCTAACGATTTCCCGGTTCCCGTTTAGAGAGACAGTACAGCAGTGAGGGACTCCACTGCTCCACACGTCACTGAGCAGTGAACACAGATAGGCAGGTTTAGGCTAGCAGCACAACTTCGTAAGCCCCATGGCACGCCCACAACATTCATAGTGAAATTGGGCAGGGGAGGAGCAAAGTATAAACAAGCAAAAGCAGCCGGGAAAACTATTTGTGGAAATTGCAGCGCTGGCTCAAGGGGCAAAAAAAATTAAGTGTCTACAACTTCCACAGTCCCACTAATGTTCACAATTGCTGGCCCCTCTAATAAAAAAATCTATGCATCTCTACATTGTATTTCTTTGAATAGTGACGCCACTGCATGTATTTAGTAATACCCAGCAGACGTTTTATTGTCACTTCAGTATAATGAGAGAACACATTATAAGCACTGCACAGAAAAATATTAGCATACCGTATTTGAAACTGTTCAATTCTCTTGCAGCATCTTTTTAACCCTATTGCTGCTGTGTCACTCCTTAGTGTATTCCCTAAGCAGAACTGCATCATGTTATTAAGATACTGTATGTTAGATTTGTCATCTGAAGGGTTAAGAAAGTCAAAATTTCTAATTAGCTTTCCTGCTCGACTGTTAACTGCGCTAGAAGTTCGGCTTTTTGCACTCATCGGCTTGCACTGGTATTATGAGTTAAGTAAACTGTTTTCGTTCACAAGCACAAAAAGCCGAACTTAGACTATCGCGTGCGTGTTCACGTATTCTGCCAAAGAATTCAATGGAGAAAAAAAAGTGAAAAAAACCGAACACCCTACTCGCGGACAAAACCAATTGCATATTCTCATTGTGCTCTAACCCGACATGAAAATCTAAAAATTTCACATTCCAATGTTCTTCACATAGCTTAATTTTATACATAGAGATGTTCGTATGATATTTTCTATTCAGCGTTTCACAGATCACTTTCAAGTTCTTTAGCATTTGGGTATCATGTCCTTTTAATCTCAGAACACAATATAAAACACTACTTTTTAAATAAAAGAATGATAATATTAGCATGAATGGATTATTATAGATACCAGCCAGGCACCTGTGGTAATTAGTTTTCCTTATATAAAGTAATTTTTATGTACAAAAACGCAATTGCTCCTCCTGTGGATGTAATACTAGGTTTTATGCGGCATTTGTTTTATATAAATTATACCATGATTACTGCTTTGTCCTACAACAAACATAAGATCATGGTGTTCACGGCAAATGTTTTCTGTAATGCTGTACTAATTGTAAGAAATAAACTGCATTATTATTAGCTGTATAATACTGAAAAAAAGACCAGACTTACTTAATCAGGAAATCTCAATAAATACACTCATTATAAAGATATTTAATAACGACCTGATTTAAGTCATGGATGGATTATTTGTAATGTTTCCATAAATGTTATTACTTTGAAACAGAGTGACATAAACTGTTTGTTTATCGTTAATTACATTAATCTGTTGTGGTAAAAAACTTGTAAGAGATCTATTCAACTAGTCATTACACCTAATGTAGTCAATGCTAATTAAAGGGACAGTCAAGTCCAAAAAAAACTTTCATGTTTCAGATAGGGTATGTAATTTTAAACAACTTTCCAATTTACTTTTATCACCAATTTTGCTTTGTTCTTTTGGTATTCTTAGTTGAAAGCTAGACATAGGAAGGCTCATATGATAATTTCTAAGCCCTTGAAGGCCGCCTCTAATCACAAGCTTTTGTATTTGCTTTTCACAGCAGGGGAGAGCTAGTTCAGGTAAACCCTATAGCTAACATTGTGAGCACGCCCGTGGATTGTGGCAGACACTGCACTAATTGGTTAATATGAAAGTCAAAAGATAATAAATAAAATGTCATGTGATCAGGGGGCTGTCAGAAGATGTTTAGATACAAGTTAATCACAGAGGTAAAAAGTGTATTATTATAACTGTGTTGGTTATGCAAAATTGGGGAATGGGTAATAAAGGGATTATCTATCTTCTAAAAAAACAAAAATTCTGGTGTTGACTGTCCCTTTAACCACAGAAGTATCCCAAAGTGTCATGGAAGTCAAAATGACATTTTCATGATTCAGATACACTTTAAAGGACCAGTTAACACAGTAGATTTGCATAATCAACAAATGCAAGACAACAAGACAATGCAATAGCACTTAGTCTGAACTTCAAATGAATAGTAGATTTTTTTTCTGACAATTTTAAAAGTTATACCTATTTCCACTCCCTCTGTACCATGTGACAGCCATCAGCCAATCACAAATGCATACACATACCATGTGACAGCCATCAGCAAATCACAAATACATATACGGTTATTCTGTGCATTCTTGCACATGCTTAGTTGGAGCTTGTGACTCAAAAACTGTTAATATAAAAAGACTGTGCATTTTTTTTTAATGGAAGTAAATTGGAAAGTTGTTTAAAATTGCATGCTCTATCTGAATAATTAAAGTTTAATTTTTACTTGAGTGTCCCTTTAAGATTGAAAAAAGCAACAACTTTCCAGTTTACTTGTATTATCAAATGTATATCTTTCTCTTGCTGTGCTTTGTTGAAACGTTTCTCCTTTTCACGAGAGCATACTGAGGTAGGCTTAGGAGCATTCACATGTTACAAGCACTAAATATATATGTATAACACCTCTGGAATATAATGCTCAACAGCACAAGCATGCGCCTGACCCTACCTTAGTATGGTCTCAAGAAAAGGATCTTTAACAAAGGATTCCAAGGTAAAGAATTCAATTTAATAATATAAGTAGACTGGAACCTTTTCTTTTTTATAAATCCTATGTTCAATCTGTGGTTCTGAAAATTTTAATGAGAGACCAATTTGATGCAAAATATTTCAAATTAAAAACATTCCAATTCAACAGAATTCCCATATGAAAACATTGTTTGACAGCTAGGGTGATTTTTAGTTTATTTTTGTAATACAACAAAAAAAAAGATGTGCAAGCAGCCAAAATATACCATAAAAAACAGGGCAGAAAGGGCTTTCAAGAGGTCAAAGATGTCAATTGTAAAATATACTTTAATAACACAATAAATTACACCCTAGACAGTACATGCTTAATTATAATAATCCATTAATTAAATTGTATAGTTTCATAACAATAACCCTTTAATTCATTTTATAGAATAAAAGTTAGATACTTATGCCACTTTATAAATTTCTAATTAGGCCTCATCTTGGATATTGTGTACAATTCTATAGACTATCTCCAGAACAATATAAATATATTAGAAGAGATAATAAAGGTTACAGGAAAGATTTAGAGGATAAAATGGAGAGGGATTCTTTGATAGATACCTTCAAGTATATTTAGGGATTTAATAAAGCTTCAGCTAATAGAATGTTTTCTCAAAAAGAGACCAAGGGGCCGATTTATGAATGTGCGGGCAGACACGATACGCTGTAGCATTTATCATTGTATTCGCTGCCAATCGGCCACTAGTAGGGGATGTCAATCATCCCCATCGTATTTGATCGGGATGATTGATGTCCGTCGCCTAAAAGGTGGCGGATGAGTTAAGGAGCAGCAGTAGTCTTAGGACCGCTGATACTTAACTCTTGTTTCAGGCGAACCTGAAGGCTTGTGCGGAAACTGCAGCATACTCTGCATAGTAAATCGGCCCCCCAAGACCAGAACAAGGGGTTATGACCATGAGTTATTTGCATACAAATTGTTCACATTAAAGGTGGTTGATTCATAGCTTCAAACAAAGATGGTAAGCGTGAATACAGTGTGGGAATTCAAAAATCCATTTAAAATGCATAAAGCTACCTTAAGATTTAAAGGGACATGAAACCCAAATTTCATTCAATTTTTTTTTCCAATATAATTTTTATTTTACATCAGCATTACATCAATTTTCCCAAGGAAGAACATTATCTATAATTTTTACATGCAATTTTTTACATCTACCTCGTCTTGATTTAACTAAAGCTCAAAATTATAAATGATCAATTTTCCTCAGAAGTCATCCTTGACCAGAGCGATTTGCATACATTTTGTATTTCAGTTAACTCAGTTAATTATAGTTACGGTTAATTAATTGCTAAACCAACCATAACAACAATCCGCAAAAATAAAATAAATTAAACAACCGAACAATCTTACATCAATTTTTCCCAAGGAAAGACATTGTCAGTAAATTAATACATGCAATATTTACATCTACCTCTTCTCTTAGAAGCTCTAAATTATAGATGATCAAAAAAAATTTCTCGGAAGTTATCCTTAACCAAGCAGTTTGTATGCATTTTTTATTTCAATTAACTCAGTTAATTAATGATTACAGTTTATTAATTACTAAACCAACCATGATACCAATCTACTAAAAAATAAATTAAACAACCACACAACCAACCAAAACAACAACCAATAACAAATGAAAAGAAAGAAAGAGAAAATAAAAATAAAAAAAAGAACAAATTCTCCTGTCCCCCCCCCTCCAACCCCAGTCCCCCCTACCAAACATCCAGCAACACCAATTCAGAGTTTCTGAATGGATAAATTAAATGATCTATTTCAGAGGATGGAAACATCCTGATAAATTTAGCCCATTTGCTGTAAAATGCTATTATTTCTCGTTCTGAGGATAAATCCGTTGCTTTTTGTTCAATTAAGCATTGTTTTTTTAGATAATTCCTAAGCTCAGCGATTGTAGGGCTAAACCTATTCTTCCAATTCCTAAAGATTAAATTTCTAGCTGCTAAAATAGTTAAGTTTACTATTTTGGAGTCAGTGAAGTCCCTATTGTTATTCGACAAGAAAATAATCATGAGTAACGAAAGTTTGATATGTGTAATCTTCATTACTTTAAGTAACAGATATTCGATTTTACACCAGAATTGTTTAAGTCTAGGGCAATTCCATATCATGTGAATTAAATCCGCTGCCGGTAAACTACATTTTGGGCATTTATTAAAGTTTAGATTAATTTCATTCAATTTTAAGCAACTTTCCAATTTACTTCTATTATCTAATTTGCTTCATTATCTTGATATAATTTGATGAAAAGCATATCTAAATAGATCCAGTAGCTGCACATAGGCTCACCCATATGCATTGCTATTTCTTCAACAAAGGATATCTGAAGAATGAAGCAAATTAAATAATACAAGTAAATTGTAATGTTGTTTAGAATTGTATTCTCTATCTAAATCATGAAAGAAACATTTTGGGTTTCATGCTCCTTCATTTAAGCCTATACTTCAGAATAAAATATGGACAGACTAGAGGGTGATTCTGGTTCTTATCGTCTGTCAAAATCTATGTTTCTATGAAAAACATCACACCAAATAAGCTCTGATTGAAATTTCAGATTTTCTAAGCCTTAATTCTATTTATTTGTTTCTCTTCTATGTTGAGCAGTTGAGAGAATTCATACAGAGATCTGTGGAGACGTTTGTGAAGTTGTTTGATATCAATGACCATCAATTTTTGCCACTGTTTAAAATGGAGCTAACTTTTGATGATGAGAAAATGGAATTTTATCCAACGTTTCAAGATCTAGAGGAGGCAGTCTTATCCATAGTCACTCGGATATCACAAACACTGCAGGTATCCTCTACATTTATTAAATTATTCTATCTATTAATGTGTCTATTATTATTATTATTATAATTTATTTGTATAGCGCTGCCAAATTCCGTAGCGTCTATCTATCTATCTATCGATCAAATATATTTATGTTTAAATAGTTTTTTATTGTTTTATATTTTTCATAGAACAAGAATGCATAAAATGAATTAACATAACATACAATATCTATTCTTCCGTTGTCTATTGATTTTGGGGGATATTGCATTACAAGTATTCAATGATATAAGAGTGAAAAATCCTAGCCAAACCGCATTGTTACATAGTTACACAATTATCTCATCCCTACATCATTATTCACTGCAAATTGATTCTATCTTAGAACTGTCTTTGATTCATCAAGCATTATCAGCCATTTAACAGTAGGTTATTAGAGTATATATTCTATCTAGCATTTCTTCCTTGTGTTATGACATTCTAATCTTTGGTACAGATTGTTTCTTAACTCTGTATTTCACTAACTGGATGTTTTTGGCTGAATCATTATTATCTTAGAGTAATCATGTATATGAATTTGAAACCTTACGGTATAACAACTGAGAACAGATAGATCAAGAACAAAAAAGAAATAAATAAGGAAGAAAGGGGAAACTATAAAAGAAAAAAAAAGAAAGGGGGTTATAAGGGGGGGGGGGGATAGGGATGGGTGATGTCATCTTATGTCACAGATCATAGTATGTGTGCGTCAAAGTGTTTGACACGACTATAGTTTGATGGTCCTTTAGATCCCTGATCTCCGGTTATCTTGTGAGGTTATGGACCCTTTGCTTATCCAATAGTACCACACTGCTTGGAAGGTTTCCCTGTTATCTAATGTATATGAAGCTGTCTCGTACATGGTGTATGTGTGTTGGATTCTATTATATATCTCAGTCCAGGTTGGAGTTCCAGATTTCCAATATTTAGCTATGCATATCCTCGTGATTGTGCATAAGATCTTAATAAATGTATTGATATGTTTGTGGAATTTACTGAGATGTTCATGTAATAAAGCTTGTTGGATCGTTAGACTAATATTTTCTTCTAGCATCTGACTGAGAAATGCGGATAGTCTGCTCCATATACCCCTAACATCTTTGCAGTCCCACCACATGTGTCTGTATGTCCCTATGTCTCCACAGCCTCTGTAACATAATCTGCTGCCTTGGGGGTGCATATGAGCCGTTCGTGTAGGAGTTAAGTACCATCTGTGAATTGTTTTGGTGATATTTTCTTTAAGGTCTACACTTATCAACCCTCTTTCTGCGTTTTGAAACAGTGATTCCCATGTCTTTTTGTCTTTGCAGATAAGTAGTTCCTGTTCCCAGGCCAGCATAGTCGTGGTCTTGGTGGTGTTGTGGGTGGTCTGCATAGATACATATAGTAGAGATATGGTATGTTTGTTGCGTTCTTCTGATTTACAGAAGGTTTCGATAGGTGTGGAGGTCTGTTCTCTAGGGTGTTTTAAATATGATTGTAGAGCGGAGTGTATCTGTAGGTATAAGTACCAGTGTAGCTTCAGGGGGTCAATCTTTGTCTGTAGTTGGTTAAACGTCAGTATGTTATGTCCTGTTAAGTAGTCCGCCACTCTGTATAAACCTTTGTTTTCCCATTTTTTGATTTGGGTCCAAAGGTCTTCTGATATTAGATATCTAAGTGGTATTGATATAGAATGTTGCTGTAGTAGTTTATATTTCGTTTTCGCTGTTTTCCAGATCTTTACAGTGAGGTTTGTGGTGTAGGGTGTAGATGTCTTTCTATCTTTCTGAGCCCTCTCTGGGTCCCAAACAATTGAGTCTGCTTCTTCCCACCCCCCTATGTTCGCTTCTAACTTGGGCCATATTATTCCCTTTGACCTTTTCAGAAGTAGTGTATCTTGCGCTAGTCTGGCTGCATTGTAATATTCTATTATGTTTGGTGCACCTATGCCCCCGAGTGACTTATGTCTGTTTAAGGTGGATTTTGCTATCCTGCTCGTCTTATCTCCCCTAATAAATGCTAAGATGTCTTTTTGCAGTGTTTCCAGTTCTGGTTTTATTATTTTTATCGGGAGGGTTCTGAATAAATACAGTATTCGAGGCATGGCGTTCATTTTAACCGCCGCTATTCTACCTAGCCAGGAGAAATTAAAGCTCTTCCATTTTGCCATATCTCGTCTAATTTGTTTAAATAGTGGGGTATAATTTACTTTGTATAGCTGAGTGGAGCAAGTTGGAATCTGGATACCTAAGTATTTTAGTGTGTGTTTCATCCATTTAAAGTGAAATTGTGTTTCTAAAATTATTTTAGTTTGTTGGGGTATTGCAATGGGTAGGGCTTCACACTTGTCTGGGTTGATTTTAAATCCTGAGATGGTTGAAAATGTCTTTATTGTCTGGTAGAGGTGCGGTAGAGATATTAATGGGTTCGTCAAGGTCAACAGGACATCATCCGCAAATAGAGAAAGTTTGTATTCTAATGGATTTATTTTAACTCCTGATATGTCTGGGTGTGAACGGATCGCGATTGCTAGTGGTTCTATACAGAGCGCGAATAGTAGTGGGGACAGAGGGCACCCCTGTCTGGTACCGTTTCGTATTGGAAAGGGTTTTGATTTGTATCCTGTTGAGGAAACTTGGGCCTCTGGGCATGAGTATATTACTTTTAGAGCTTTTATGAATCCTCCCTCAAAGCCCATATGGTGTAGTGTTAAGAACATATAGTCCCAGTCTATTCTGTCGAACGCCTTCTCTGCATCCAAAGATAGGAGCAGAGAAGGCGTTCTTGTCTCTCCCAAGAATTGTATTAGATTGGTAACCTTTCGGATGTTGTCTGGGGCTTCCCTATCTTTAATAAATCCCACTTGGTCCGGATGAACCAAGTGGGGGATGATGTGTTTGAGCCGATTTGCAAGTATTTTTGTGAAGATCTTAAGATCCTGATTTATGAGAGATATTGGGCGGTAATTTTGGCATTTTTTGTGGTCTCTATTCGGCTTGGGTATCACAACTATCTTGGCCGCTAATAGATCTGGGGGAATATCTCCTCCTTCCATAACGTGATTGCAGAACTTAACCAAGTGTGGGGTGAGTGAGTTTTTGAATAATTTATAATATTCAGCTGGGAAGCCATCTGGTCCTGCTGCTTTTCCCGATTTAAGGTCTTTGATGGCTCCCAGTATTTCTACAGTGGAGACTGGGGCGTTGATTGCTTCCCTCTGTTCTAAAGTTATGTTAGGTAACTGAGTTTGTGAGAAAAATTCTGAAGACTTTGTTTCTGTTTCCTGATTACGTGTAACTTTTTCCCCATTATATAGTTCTCCATAGTATCTTGCGAAAGTGTCTACAATTTCTTGTGGGTGTGAGGTAGTGGTGTTGTCATGTGTCTCAATTAGTGGGATCACCGAGGCCTTGCACCTTTCTCTGATTTTATGTGCCATGTATTTGTCGGGTTTGTTCGCAAATATAAAGTATTGTGCCTGGATTTTATGAATGGCTCTGGTAGCTTGTGCATGAAGTAGTGAGGTTAATGTGGATCTTTTAGTTTGGAGTAGTTTGAGGTTAGTCTTAATTTTGTTGTATTTATGTCGCCTTTCTAGTTCCTCGATCTCAGTGTAAAGTTGTTGTAGTTGTTGTCTATGTTTTTGAATCTGTCTTGTTTTTTCTTTAATTAGTATCCCTCTGAGGACTGCTTTATGAGCTGCCCATACAATCCCTGGGTTACTTGTAGCTTCTGTATTTATGTGCCAGTATTCTGTTAATTGTTGTAGTATGTTATCGAATGTTTGGGTATTTTTGACGTAAGATGGATCAAAAGTCCACGTTCTGCTTCTGAGTGGGTCTGTAATGCCATTAATCGTTAGGGTGATTATAGAGTGGTCGGACCATACACAAGTGTGTATTTGTGAGTTGTTCAGTAAGGGTTGTAAGATTTGGCTGGTATATATATAGTCAAGTCTGACATAAGTTTTGTGCGCTGCTGAGTAGAAAGTTGTGTCATCAGTTTGACCGTACATGGTGCTCCAAGTCTCAATCAGGGAGTGAGGAAGTAAGGTATCTTTGATTGATTTGACTATGCGATTATGTCTCGTCTGTTTATTGGTCAGAGGTTTGGTGTCTGTGGGTTTAATAGGTAGCATAGTGATATTGAAGTCTCCTGCCAAAAATATTTTAGTATGTGACCATTGGGTGAGTAAATGTGATATATGGTGAAAAAATTTATGTTGGTTCTCATTTGGTGCGTATATATTACATAATGTGATTTCTGATTCTAGTATCTTACCTCTAACGATTAGGTATCTCCCCTCAGTATCTGTTATTATAGATTCTGTGGTAAACTTGAGAGATGAATGTATCAAAATGGATGTGCCACTTTTTTTGGACGTTGCAGTGGAGTGGTAGTGCTTGTCAAAATGTTTTGCCCAATATTTTGGGATGTTATCTTTAAGTAGATGCGTTTCTTGGAGGAACAGTATGTTAGCTTGTAAAGAGTTGTATTGTGTCATCGCTATCTTTCTTTTAACGTTAGTGTTCAATCCCCTGACATTGTGGGATAATATCTTAATTTTAGGGATCATAGTGTTGTGTCTATATGTGGATGTAGTAGTAGGAAGTGTTTTACCTGTAGAGCCCTGGGTTGGATACCTTGCTGGGTGGAGATCAGGAGATCAGGATCACATGAGTTGGTTTCTGCATTGACTGTGTTGGTTATAGTCGTGTCGTCACAGGGGAGGGGAGTGGGAAGGGAATCAAGAAGAAAAAACATTAGTAATAAACACTTAATAAATAACAGTTTGGAGCCCTCAACATGAGGGCCCTGTATAAATGAACAAATAAACATCATAGAAATAAGTGGTAAGTAACACTGGGGGAACCTAAATTCCCGTAACATCTTTTAGATTAGTGGGAGGTATGGAAAGTATATCCCCTTTAGATAGGTCTTACTATGGGTTAGGGGAATCACCCCCCTTTTTACCATCAGGGATGTTAAGAGTCAATTGGGGTAGATTTCTACTCCAAGTCCAAAAGTCCCCCTCGGGTATTGAGCAGACTCCCTGAGAGATGTCTAACATATAGTCCTTGATTCAAGATGACTTAGGAGTCGTCTAAGGAATTTTTGCTCTAAGTTCTCTTAAATTCTGTCTCTTATGGTTGATTGTCTGCCATTTGTTGGGTTCTGGAGGTCTTTCTGGATCTTTGTTCTTCCCTGTGTTGATTGTGGGTATTAAAGTGTTAGGTGTTTCTAGAGATAGAATTTTGCATATTTCTGGTATGTCTTCAGGATCCTTGAGAGTGACTGTTTTCGAGTCTTTCAAGATATGCAATGCAAATGGGAATCCCCATCTATATGGTATCTGCTGTTTTCTAAGTAGGGTGGTTAGAGGACGGAGGGCTCCTCTTCTTTGTAGTGTCCTGATGCTGAGATCCTGATAAAACTGGACTACATTGCCCTGGAACTTGTATGTTGGGTGTTTTCTTGCAGCTTGCAGAATTTTTTCTTTGTCGGGGAAGAAGGTAAGTTTGAGTATAATGTCTCTTGGGGGGAGGCCTGGTTTGGGTTTAGCTTTCAGCGCTCTGTGTGCTCTTTCAATGTGGAAAGTGTAATCTGCTGGGGAGCTTGTGATTTGAGTGAAGAGTTGGGAGAGATAAGCTGGGATTTCTGCGGTACCTATGTCCTCTGGAACTCCTTTAAGGCGGATATTGTTCCTTCTGCTCCTGTTCTCCAAGTCTTCTATTTTATCTTGAAATTCTTCCAGGAGTTGTTGTTGTGTAGACATGGTTTGGGACATTTCGTCCATTTGATCCACCATAGAATCTTTTTGGTCCTCTAACGTCTCAATCCTATTTCCCATCTCCATTAGATCTGATTTAATTTCAGAGAGACTGCTGGTTACTGATGTATGGATGGAATCTATTTTCTCCCATAATTTTCCGAAATTGTCCGCTATGTCCTTTTTGGACACTAGATTTCTGAGGTCAGCCTTTGTGAGCGGGCTTTTGTCTTGTAGAGATGGTTGAGAGTCTGTTTCAGATTCTTCCTCCCCTTCTGCATCTATTAGTTGTTTGTTTGTTTGTGAGGATTTAAAGAACGTGGACATACTTGTAGATTTTGGTGTTTTATCCCCCTTAGCGGATCTTTTAGAGGTCATCCTAGTAGTGGCTGAATGAAGGCTATAGAGCACTAAAGGGCAGAAATTGTGACTACCCCCTAATCAGTTGGAGAGGCTTCCCCTTATGGGATATAGAGTTATAAATGATGTGATCCAGAATAATGGATGACTGTAATCCAGATTTGCTTGTCAATTTTCTATTTTAGGCAGGCAATTTATTTAGATAGATGAGAGAATTGCTCTTAATTTCCATCCTATGTAACAATTCACATTGATGTTGTTCTTAAAGGTAGCTAATTGTTTAGGTCCCCCAGCAAAGGGTAGGATGTTGTTTACATTTTAATCAATATTCATCCTCCTTCTAGATCGCTATTTTTTGTTTTGTTTTGATTTGATTCTGTCTAGATAGTGTTTAATCTTCAGTGGAGGCAGCAGCTTGGCGGTACAGCGTTGCAGGTTATCAGCACCCCTCTCCCCAGGGGATTTATCCTCACAGGATGATCACGGCAAAGGGTATATGGGATATGACCTGTCAGCACTGCTGTCTGACAGGAAAGGGGGGGGGAGAGGGTGGTGAAGGAGAGCTTCTTTTATACAACTTTAATTTGGATGTGTCTTGCCGTTAACAAATTACTCTGTGTGGTTCCAGGTGAGACCAGCAGGGGTCAGTGCTGTAGTGAAGTTGTGTTAGGGAACTTCCACACTGTTCACAAGTTCATTTAAAGATGGGGCTGTATGCGGTTTTATCTCTTCTCCTTTTACTTCATAAGTTAGAGTATGTAGTGGGACTGTGATTGTAGAGGCTGATTCATACACCTTTGGTTCCCATTGGGGTATATAGTGGTTAGGCCGCACTGGAGTCAGTTTATGAGGCTTCACTTGAGTCAAGTATTCACGCTAACAGTGATAGTAGCCTTCCACCTTTAAGTCTATTCTGTCGGCTTATATTTGCCTTCGGTTTAGTGATGGAAATGTTCCGGCTTCCCTTGTACCCCTATGCAGCCCACAACTTCTTATCTGATTTTCCGCTACGGTGTTCGCCCCCACCTTCTCTTCCGGTATTTGACTGTGACGTCTATGGCTAATGGCGATATTTCGCGCCTTTTTCAGTTTTACACCGCCAGTAATTATAAGTTCTCCCTAATGTGCCCCAAACTATGTATGCCACTCACCGATCTTCCTTTATTCAGCTGTTCTAACTGTTGCAGGTGAGGGCAGGCTGGAGCGCCGGATCTCCCGACTCCGGTCCGGCTCCTGGAGATCTGCTGGGTCCGTTCTGCGGTCTTTTGCCCGATATCGGGTGGGTTGCCAATTTTTTGTGCGGCTGATGCTCCAAATCGATCCCAGCTCAGAGATGTATAGAGCTGCTGAATTTATGTGCTGTAGACCACTTTAATCTTGCAAAAACTGTAAACTTTAGCAGGAGCTCAGACACAGCACGTCTTGTTCCCTTGCTAGGTTAGCTCCGCCCCCCCGATCAAATATATTTAAAGGGACACTGTACCCAAATTTTTTCTTTTGTGATTCAGATAGAGCATGCAATTTGAAGCAACTTTCTAATGTACTCCTATTATCAAATTTTCTTCATTCTCTTGGTATGTTTATTTGAAAAGCAAGAATTTAAGTTTAGATGCCGGCCCATTTTTGGTGAACAACCTGGGTTGTCCTTGCTGATTGGGAAGCACCAATAAACAATTGCTGTCCATGGTTCTGAACCACAAATTTGCTGGCTCCTCAGCTTAGATGCCTTCTTTTTCAAATAAAGATATCAAGAGAACGAAGAAAAATTGATAATAGAAGTAAATTAGAAAGTTGATTAAAATTGCATGCTCTATCTGAATCACAAAAGAAAAAATTTGGGTACAGTGTCCCTTTAATTAACAGATTTGTAGCTTTTTCTATATTATTAATTCTAGTAACTATTTATTTCTTGAAAGAGCAATGCTTAGAAGAGATAATACTCTGCATGGCCATGTGACATTAGTATGGACCTTTCCAATATTACGGTATAGGTTTGATTGTGTCTGTTTAAAACCACCATCCCAATGTGTTGTCCTATTTACCACCACTCTAGTATTTAGCTCCTTATATCTAAGCATAAATCCCCACTTGATTCACTCCTGATGCCTGTGCCACCATTTTTAAAATGACGTGCATCTTAAACGTACAACAAGAAACTCTTTACTTAACTGATCGGAACAGCCAATAGAATGCGAGCTCAATCTGATTGGCTGATTGGATCAGCCAATCGGATTGAACTTGATTCTGATTGGCTGATTCCATCAGCCAATCAGAAAATTCCTACCTTAATTCCGATTGGCTGATAGAATCCTATCAGCCAATCGGAATTCGAGGGACGCCATCTTGGATGACGTCCCTTAAAGGAACCGTCATTCGTCGGGAGACAACGGAAGAAGAGGATGGATCCGCGTCGCCTGCTTCAAGATGGACCCGCTCCGCACCGGATGGAAGAAGATTGAAGATGCCGCTTGGAGAAGATGTTTGCCGGTCCGGATGTCCTCTTCTTGCCGGATAGGAGGAAGACTTTGGAGCCTCTTCTGGACCTCTTCAGCACCGGATGATGGATCGCCAACCCCCGCTTGGGTTGGATGAAGATGTTGGAGCCAGGACGGATCGGTGAACCTGGTATGGTGAAGACAAGGTAGGAAGATCTTCAGGGGCTTAGTGTTAGGTTTATTTAAGGGGGGTTTGGGTTAGATTAGGGGTATGTGGGTGGTGGGTTGTAATGTTGGGGGGGGGTATGGTATGTTTTTTTTTACAGGCAAAAGAGCTGAAATCCTTGGGGCATGCCCCGCAAAGGG
Organism: Bombina bombina; assembly: GCF_027579735.1. Classification (NCBI taxonomy): domain Eukaryota; kingdom Metazoa; phylum Chordata; class Amphibia; order Anura; family Bombinatoridae; genus Bombina; species Bombina bombina. The sequence goes on along the minus strand of NC_069505.1, from coordinate 294,972,530 downwards.
CCCTGTTCAGGGCTGGTAAGGTAAAAGAGCTTGTAACTTTTTTAATTTAGAATAGGGTAGGGAATTTTTTATTTTGGGGGGCTTTGTTATTTTATTAGGGGGCTTAGAGTAGGTGTAATTAGTTTAAAATTGTTGTAATATTTTTCTTATGTTTGTAAATATTTTATTATTTTTTGTAACTTAGTTCTTTTTTATTTTTTGTACTTTAGCTAGTTTATTTAATTGTATTTATTTGTAGCAATTGTGTTTAATTAATTTATTGATAGTGTAGTGTTAGGTTAATTGTAGGTAATTGTAGGTAGTTTATTTAATTAATTTATTGATAGGGTAGTGTTAGGTTTAATTATATCTTAGGTTAGGATTTATTTTACAGGTAAATTTGTTATTATTTTAACTAGGTAACTATTAAATAGTTCTTAACTATTTAATAGCTATTGTACCTGGTTAAAATAATTACAAAGTTGCCTGTAAAATAAATATTAATCCTAAAATAGCTATAATATAATTATAATTTATATTGTAGCTATATTAGGATTTATTTTACAGGTAAGTATTTAGCTTTAAATAGGAATAAGTTATTTAATAAGAGTTAATTTATTTCGTTAGATTTAAATTATATTTAACTTAGGGGGGTGTTAGTGTTAGGGTTAGACTTAGCTTTAGGGGTTAATCAATTTATTAGAATAGCGGTGAGCTCCGGTCGTCAGATTAGGGGTTAATAATTGAAGTTAGGTGTTGGCGATGTTAGGGAGGGCAGATTAGGGGTTAATACTATTTATGATAGGGTTAGTGAGGCGGGTTAGGGGTTAATAACTTTATTATAGTAGCGCTCAGGTCCGCTCGGCAGATTAGGGGTTAATAAGTGTAGGCAGGTATCGGCGACGTTGAGGGGGGCAGATTAGGGGTTAATAAATATAATATAGGGGTCGGCGGTGTTAGGGGTAGCAGATTAGGGGTACATAGGGATAACGTAGGTGGCGGCGCTTTGCGGTCGGAAGATTAGGGGTTAATTATTTTAAGTAGCTGGCGGCGACGTTGTGGGGGGCAGGTTAGGGGTTAATAAATGTAATACAGGGGTTGGCGGGGTTAGGGGCAGCAGATTAGGGGTACATAAGTATAACGTAGGTGGCGGTCGGCAGATTAGGGGTTAAAAATTTTAATCGAGTGGCGGCGGTGTGGGGGGACCTCGGTTTAGGGGTACATAGGTAGTTTATGGGTGTTAGTGTACTTTAGGGTACAGTAGTTAAGAGCTTTATGAACCGGCGTTAGCCAGAAAGCTCTTAACTCCTGCTATTTTCAGGCGGCTGGAATCTTGTCGTTAGAGCTCTAACGCTCACTTCAGAAACGACTCTAAATACCAGCGTTAGAAAGATCCCATTGAAAAGATAGGCTACGCAAATGGCGTAGGGGGATCTGCGGTATGGAAAAGTCGCGGCTGAAAAGTGAGCGTTAGACCCTTTAATCACTGACTCCAAATACCAGCGGGCGGCCAAAACCAGCGTTAGGAGCCTCTAACGCTGGTTTTGACGGCTACCGCCGAACTCCAAATCTAGGCCTGAATAAATGCTAGATAGAATGATTGCATTCAAAGAAAAGATTAGTTTGAGAATAAAATGTAGATGCATTTTTTTAAACGTTTCATTAGTTGCTTAAATATTGACAAATTAAGTTTTAGTGTCTATAAACAATGGGAGCTGCCATGTTGTAACTTAGGTTACCTTCTCTGCTGTGGCCAATTAGGGACAGTTATAAATTGGTCACAAGAGTGTGCAGATATAACAGTGTTCTGCACTTCCATTTCTAACAGGAACTGAAAAACTCACAATTTCAAATGTAATTACAGGGAAAGGGGACAAAATAAATAATGAAAGAATATTAGAGGTTTTTTTTTATGTGTGTGTGTGTGTGTATGTATATATATATATATATATATATATATATATATATACAGGGATGTGGAATTCCTATCGCCCGACGCCCGGGGCATGCAGTTCTGGGCTCAGGGCATGTGGTTTTTTCCCCCATTTAGCCCTGCTGCGGGCAAGCAGAACCAGACTGACAGTTTTTTTTCTTATTAGCCCTGCTGGCAAGCAAAAGCAGACTGCAGCCGGATGCAATATTTTCATTATCAAAGAATCTTTATCTGATTAAGCAGAGCGCAAATTATCCCTGGCGCCTTCATTTTATTGCCCTCTGTTCCTAGTGTCTCCCTAGTGTCTCTTTTAACACCTCTACAGTCACTGCCTTCAGTGCCTTGGTCCTCCGCCAGCCATCTGAATAATTTACATCCCATTGGCTGGCGGCGCCAATTACAATCTAATTACAGTGCCGGGTGAGTGCTACTACGCATGCGCGCATTACTGTAGGCGATATTCAGTCAGATATCGCTGGAGAGTGCTACAACGCATGCGCGCATTGCCGTAGGCGATATCATTCAGTCAGATATCGCTGGAGGGTTCACTCTGCGCATGCGCAAGGCTCACATGCCGCTTATATGAAGAAGGCATGCTCTATGCTCTTGCTGCAGATGATTCCAGGGATGCGCAATTTAAAGGTAAGTCTAAGAGTCAGCAATTATAAATTAACAGTTAAGTTAAAAAAAATATTTTGGGAAGTACAGTAATGTATTAAAAATATAGCGTACACTCTAAAAAACATGTAAACAGTTTACATGTTTTTAGAGTGTACGCTATATTTTTAATACATTGACTATTTTGAACATTTATGAGCCGTATTAGTTTTCACTGACAGGGAAAGACTTTGCTGCCAGTTTTAAAACTTAGCTAAAGGCCAACTGCACTATGAACAGCATCATTACTGCATAGTTAAAAAAAAGTTATTTTGGGAAGTACAAAAAACATGTAAAAACATGTAAACGCTATATTTTTAATACATTAACTATTTGGAACCTTTATGAGCTGTATTAGTTTTCAATGACAAAGACTTTGCTGCCAGTTTTAACTGTTTAAAAATGATATAGGAAATGTAGCCACAAATAACCTGGTTGATTTAATTTTTAAGCAAGAAAGTTCATAGTTCTGCTTGTTTTTTAAACAAATAATTTATTGCTCCACAATACTCGTAAATTAAAAATATTAAAGCTAGTTTATGCAATCCTAAATTCAAATCTAATGACACCGGTGTCACATATCTATTCACTTAAATTTTAAAACAAACTAATAGCAGCTGATATGCAATAAAAAACAATGTTTGTACATATGGACAAATAGTAGCCCTTATTCTAAATTGACAAATGTGAAATAATATTTTCACTCCATGAAATTTTGAACCAACTGATGAGTTAATAGTTATCCTGTCTTGCAGTGCGCACACTTTTTTAGAAATTGGTTCAAAATTTCATGGAGTGAAATTATTGTTTCACATTTGTCAATTTAGAATAAGGGCTACTATTTGTCCATATGTACAAACATTGTTTTTTATTGCATATCAGCTGCTATTAGTTTGTTTTAAAATTGAAGTGAATTGATATATGTGACACCGGTGTCATTAGATTTGAATTTAGGATTGCATAAACTAGCTTTAATATTTTTAATTTTAAGAGTATTGTGGAGCAATAAATTATTTGTTTAAAAAACAAGCAGCACTATCAACTTTCTTGCTTAAAAAATTAAATCAACCAGGTTTTTTTTGGCTACATTTCCTATATCATTTTTAAACAGTTCTAACTTTTACAATAGTTCATATTGGTAACATGAACTGGTGCCTCCCACACCCCTTTTTTGTATATCCATTTGTATTTGGTTACACTTTGTGAGTAGTTTTAATACTTAGTGTACTAAATGCTACAGACCAACTGTGTATTTGTAAAATAAGTTGTTCAATGGGTCCTTGTAATCTGATCCAAATGTTTCCTAAAAGTATCCAAATGTTTGCCAAAGTAAATCTGCGTTATGAACAGCATCATTACTGTATTGGAATTTACTTTTTTCCTCTTTAATGTGATCAACAAGGCATGCTCTATGTTTTTAAATCACAGGATAACCTAATGGGATAAAGCCTATTGTAAAATCTTGTGGGTGCACTGTTTATAACAAAAATAGTTTACACTATAGAGTCATGTGTGGGTATGATTTATAAACTTTTAGTTTAGTTTTAAAGATGAGTTTAATATGGAGAAGTTTGCACAATGCAATTTTGAATGTTTCAGCTCTGTAGAGTAGGGTTGCAACAGTGTTGATTTTTAGCAGTTTATAAATTGAAATTAATGCTCAAATCAATTTGAGCAGTGTGTAGATTGAGATTACAATTTAGTTTACCTGGTAATTATATAAGTGAATCCTTAAAGGGATACTAACCCCACATTTTATCTTTCATGATTCAGAAAGAGCAGCAATTTTAAGCAACTTTCTAATTTACTCCTATTATCAATTTTTCTTTGTTCTCGTGTTATCTTGATTTGAAAAAGCAGTAATAAAAGGTCAGGATCCGGCCCATTTTTAGTTCAGCACCTTGGTAGAGCTTTCTGATTGGTTTGCTACATTTAGCCACAAATCAGCAAGTACTACCCAGTTGCTGAACAAAAAATGGTCCGGCTCTAAAGCTTACAGTACTGCTTTTTCAAATCAAGATAGCATGAGAACAAAGAAAAATTAATAGGAGTAAATAAGAAAGGTGCTTAAAATCTCATGCTCTAGCTGAATCATGAAAGAAAAAAAAAATGGGTTTAGTATCCCTTTAAAGTGTCAAAGGGTAAAAATTAAAAAATGATCTGAAAAATGGGGTTTAACATTGAATAGTCTGTTAAATGTAATCTAGTGGCACTATTGTGCAGAGTATTATATAAACACATACAGACAAATCATTTAAATCTGAGATGTTTAACATTTTAAATTGCCAGGCTATTCAATGTTAAACCCCATTTTCAGCTGCTTGTAATTTAGGATTGCGTGAATTATTTTCTCATAGTAACTGGATATTGTGAAAATAAATCGGATATTTTTGCAGTAATTAAAACTGTGTGTGTGTCCTGTTCTTGCACACTTTGCATTTCATTTTCATAATTTGATTTGCCTTATTTTATTTTCCATCATTTTTTTCTGTGTTTTTTCATTGTCAATTGATGGAATGCAACATTATACACAGTGATTGCTGGATCACTGCAGGAGCTCATGTATATCCGCAAATGGATTCTAGCATTTTCTAGGGGAAGTGGGGGAAAAAATACAGGAACATTTGAGGAAAATAGGGAAAACTGCATTGCAAAGTTTCTTTAAAACAAACAAATATTCACCATTGTGTGTTTAAAAAACAAACTTTGCAATGTACTTTTATTATTTGATTTGCCCTATTTTCCTTCAATTTTTTTTTTTTTTTTACTGCCCCAGAAATGCTAGAATCCATTGGCAGATATAAATGAGCACCTGCAGTGATCCAGCAATCACTGTGGGGAATGTTGAATTTCATGATTTCTAGGGCAGTAAAAAATTGGAGGAAAACAGAACAAATCAAGTAATGAAAATACATTGCAAAGTTTGTTTAAAAAAAAAATCACCATTGTGTTTTTTTAAAAACAAACTTTGCCATGTACTTTCATTATTTGATTTGCACTATTTCCCTCCATTTTTTTTTACTGCCCTAGAAATGATTGAATGCAACATTCTACACAGTGACTGCTTTATCACTGAGTTGCTCATGTTTATCTGCCAATGCATTCCAGCATTTCTGGGGCAGCGAAAATGGCTAATTTAGTAAAAATAGCACAATAATTTTTTTTTTTAAAAATTGCTGGCAAGTATTTTAAATTAATTTTCAATAATGAGCAACATTAGTTAGATAGCTATGCTTTCTGGAGAAGTCTGACCACCTGCCCTTATCAGTGTTTAGCATCAGACATTGTATATTGTTTTAAAAGATAGATAATCCCTTTATTACCCATTCCCCAGTTTTGCATAACCAACACAGTTATAATAATACACTTTTTACCTCTGTGATTACCTTGTATCTAGGAACCTTCTTCCAGCCCCCTGATCACATGACTGTGACTGTTTATTATCTATTGTCTTAAATTTAGCATTGTTTTGTGCTAAATCTTAAATAACCCCCTGTGCCTGAACACAGTGTTATCTATATGGCCCACTGTCTGTCTCTTTGTGTTGAAAAGAGATTTAAAAAGCATGTGATAAGAGGCAGCCCTCAAAGGCTTAGAAATTAGCATATGAGCCTACCTAGGTTTAGTTTAAACTAAGAATACCAAGAGAAAAAAGCAAATTTGATGATAAAAGTAAATTGGAAAGTCAATTAAAATTAAAAGTCCTATCTGAATAATGAAAGTTTAATTTATACTAGACTGTCCCTTTAACTGAGTTCACAGCAGCTTATTTGTTTCTAGGAATTGTGTGGGGGGAGTTAGAGCTGTACAATTCAATGGTTAATGGTGAGGCACTGTGCAGTATAAATTTGCAGGTAAAGTAATTTAAAGTACATATTATATTTGTATTTTGTCTCTATCCCAACTTGTTTTATGTTCCTTTAATGACTGTAGCTCTGTCTTTTTGTCAAGTGAGATTCGCCATAAGACAAATGTATTCTTACTTTGTCTTATGATATCTTGGGCTGTAATTTCAAAATTGAATAAAAGTGCTAATTTCTGTTAGAAATTAGTGTTTTTGTTCATACTTTGGGGCCTTGCAGATCCCCTACAAAAAATTTAAAATGAAACATTTAAAATCCAACATGTCCTTATTTTTACAGATTCGTGTATGCAAAGTTTAGAAGTGTTGACGTGTAATAATAGAATCCAGTTTGGCTAGGAAGACAGTTTTCATAGCAGTTTTTTGACAGTCAATATGGCAACTCAAAGTCTTCTTAAATTTGGCTTCTCGAAAACCATCAAACAAGAGGCGGCCACAGAAGAGACGGGCACACACGATGCTGGGAATGTGTCTAAGAGCCATAGCCACTGCGAGAGTAGAAGACCAAATCCTACTGCTGTTACTGTATCAAAAGACAAACGGTATGATACAGAGAAGAGACAGAGAGTGTTTCAACCTCACTGGAAAGATTCCTGGCCATGGCTTGTTTTGAAAGAGAGTCAAGGGGAAGAAAAGATGTTCTGTGAAATTTGCTTAAAATACCCTACCATAGCAATGAGTCACTCTGGATCTGGTAGGAATGCCTTTGTTAGTGGCTGTGATAAATTTCGCATTGAACCAATCAAAGCTCATGGAACAAGCAAAGCTCACATGGCATGCAGTTCGTGGTTCAAACAAGAAAAAAACAAAACACCAGAGGCATCAGCTTTCACTAGCAGTACCAGTTCTGCAGTTAAATCAGCGCAACCCATTATTGTTAAAGCTCTTCAAAAACTGAAGGAAGGAGAAAGGAAGAGGCTAACTATTTTATTTAACAATGCATATTTAATTGCAAAACAGGGGAAGCCTCTCTCAGATATGGATATGTTGTGCCGAGCAATGGTAAAGGCTGGTGTGGACTTAGGGAAAAACTACACTAATCGTGAAAAAGCTGCTGAATTCATTAAATGTGAAGCGGAAATAATTCGACAGGACATCAAAGAGATTGTTAGAAATTCACGGTTTATCTGTATTGTTGCAGATGGCAGCACAGATAGTGCCATAATTGAACAGGAAACCGTGCTGATCAGGGTTGTCCATGAAGGGAAACCTTATACAGCATTTGTAGACCTTGTCCCAGTGGAGCACGCACATGCTACAGGTGTGTTGGATGCAATTGTTAAAGGTCTAAAAAACCTGTCTTTGGATATGCAACACATGAGGTCCCCAGAACAGCCTGGCCCAACGCTTATCTCTGTAAATTTTGATGGTGCTGCTGTAATGCTGGGTTCAAAAGGTGGTGTAGCAGCACTGATAAAGAAAGACATCCCATTTCTGCTGCCTGTACATTGTGTCGCACACAAGCTTCAACTGGCAATTCTAGATGCAGTGAAGAACACACCTTATCTTCTTTGTTTTGAAGAAATTTTGAAATGGGTCTTCAAGTTCTACTGGAATAGCCCTAAAAGGAGAAGAGATGCCAAAGAAATTGCAAGGGTAATAGAAGAAAGTTTTGCTCATTTCAGTGACATTAAACAAGTGGGATGGGTGTCTAGTAAAAGAAGGGCCCTAAAAGCAATGCAGCAAAACTTGCAAACTGTGGTTTTGCATCTTGGTCAGGTTGGTGCTGGGACTGATGAGTCTTCAGCTAAAGCAAGAAAATATCTGAAAAGCATCTCCAGTGTGAATTTTCTCTCTACCCTGTGCATTTTGAGAGATATTCTTGAGCCTGTATCTCAGCTGTCAGAATTTTTTCAATCAAATGACCTTCTGTTACTTGATGTTAAGCCTGCTCTTGAGAAATGTGCACTAAGACTGACTGGATTGAGGCTTGATCTGGGTGAAAACATGAAGCTGTTCAATAGACTGTACCATCCAGAGGAGAGGAAATTTGGAGATCAATCTACTGAGGGGTGGGAGATTCAATTGACAGGCCAGTGCCCACCAGCTACTAGCATACATAATGTACAGCTAATTGAAAACATTATAGATTACATTGATGAAAGGTTTTCCATTTTTAATTCTATGCCATCCAGTGGATTCCAGGTTTTTGACTATTCAACATGGCCTGAAGGCAGAGAGGAACTATATACGTATGGCAGAGATGACCTTGAAGAATTGTTAGGCTATTTTGGCATTCTTTTCTCGGCTGAGGAAAAGTCAGCTATTCTTGATGAGTTTTGCGGACTTAAGGCACACATGAAACATTTCAAAGATAAAAACATAAAAGTTTTGCCTGCATATTCTTCAGTGTTGTCATCAAAACCTTCTTCGTTGTGTAATATACTGAAGGTTGTGGAGATGATGTTCACAGTAAGTGTCTCAACAGCTGAGGCAGAACGGGTGTTTTCTGCAATGAACATAGTAAAAAATCCGCTTCGAACAAAACTTAAGCAAGGCATACTGCAGGACTTAATGATCATTAAAATGGAGGGGCCTGAATTTGAGGAATACGACCCCAGCAGAGCTATTCAGTATTGGCTTACATCTGGTGGAACCAAGCATGTTGGTGGGCATAAGAGGCCTCACGAGGTTGACTCTGCCTAAAGCATACTTTAACTTTAGTTTTTTTTCTTTATAACGTAAGCTCCAATTCTCATTTGGAAATACGGTTTAATTGCACTAACTACTTGCATTTGTTGATTGCATTAAAGTATTGTTAGGTCTGTCTCCTAATTTGTTATCAATAAAAACCTTATTTATATAATACAGTTTTGGTTACAATTATTTTGCGAATCAGGACAAGTAGATTGTCACAAAGGACAAGTAGATTGGGCTCCTGCTTTAGTCCCTTGGACAAGTAGTTTTTTTTTAAATTTCCACACCCCTGTATATATATATATATATATATATTACGATTTATAATTTTATATTACCATTTGAAAGTGTTTAATGCCCCTTTAACAATTATACCTGCACATTCACATTCTATGTGTATGTATTTAAGTTTATCAAAATAATGCAGGATCAATATTTTTTCTTATCAGAACGTCCAAATGGTGCAATCTTGGCTAAGTGACAGCAATAACGTTCAGAATATTGAAGCTAAACTGCCTGATCACATTATTAAAAAAGCCTATATGTCAATTAGCGAAGCAGTTAATTACAACTTAGAAGATCCCATGGTGCATTATAAAGCCTATGGTAAGTAGATATACTCTTGCATTGATTTATAGCTACTCAGCTCTTCCTTGTATAACACAATTTTATGATTCTTTTGTAGTTGAAAACTATAGTTGGCTTGTGGATAGTACAGCCAGCAAACAAGTAGAGAGATTTCTTGAGGAAGAGCACAGCTTTGATGAATACACAGCAGTAAGTACCATGGACAATATGTATTAACGTTGCACAATATTTTATATACCGGTACATATTGTGGAAGTGGTGGGAACACTTGAATGTGGGAATTCTTCCAGGTTAAAGGGATGTTTTAATATAATCATAAAATACTCTTATTCATTGCAACATTTTATTATTGGGTGAATGTTTGCTGGTGATCAGTCCGACAGAATGTGGAAACGCTTTTGCAAATAAATGATTATAATAATTATAAATATGGGGGTCATACTTCCACTCGGATTGCATAACCGCACCTGACAATTAATCTTATGGTAAATACACAGCCCCCAGCCATAAATATTTTGGGGCCACCTTGGGGTTCCAGCTGGTAAGTGAGATTAACTATGTGTTTAAGTTGTTTGAGGGGTTAAAAAGATAGTTAACAGCAAGCAATCCTATATAATAAAAGGCAAGGTATGTTTGACCGACACAGCCATGCGCAGTAGAGACTGCGCTAGACAAACATACCTGGCCTTAAAACATACCTGGTGCGAGATACCTTCATAAAGCTCCAGCACTCTCGGCTGTTAAGTTACCGCTGAGAGCTGGAGTTCCTGAAGCTCCAGGCATCTGCCTCATATGGAGCCGGAGCACGATCGGTGCTCCGCCTCCATATGAGGGCAGATGCCTGATCGTTACAGATGGTGACACTGTGTGTCACCGTCTGTAACGATCTTCTGCTGGTGCTGGCGGGTGAGCGGCTCAGCAGCGGAGGGGGGAGGGAGTGGGAGGGCCATACCCTGCACGAGCCTGTGTACACAGGCTTTAACACTAGTCATGCAATAATAAAATAGTGTAACAAATTAGAACATTATTATTGAAGTAAAAATTATATTTAAATCACAGATTAAGGGCTATAGCCCCTATTAACACCCTTAGTAACAACACTGAGCTCTGTAAGATATATTTATTTTTGGTGTAGGTAGATTGAAAGTGTTGGAATATACTTTATAGTAACATATAAGTGTTGTTTTAACTGTAGATTAGGATATTTTAAATAATACTGGAAGCATTGTTGTGTTGTTATTTCAAAGCAGTCAATGATTATATCCCTTGAATTTCTTTAAAAATGTTTACTCATCTCTTTTTCAGTGAGCAATCACAAGCCAGAGGAAAATGAGCCCCCACATTCCCTCCCCTTTGTCCCTGTGTAGCATGTAGCTTGGTCAGGCAAACCTCAGCATACTTATGTAGGTAGTATGTACACCAGCCTCTCTTTGCAGGGAGAGCAAACAAAATCTTTAATCGACTTGCATTTGCTCCAGATGCTTCTATTAAGAGTTATCTTTTGAAATGCATGAGACCCACTTGTGATAACTGCCATAAGGCGCGTGCACAATTGCACATGCATTTACTTCCCATGCAAAAAAAAGCTTCTGATGGTACGGTGCTTCATTAAACATTTTGGGCTAGATTACGTGGCACACTGATGTTCGCACTCGCGATATTGAGGTATCTCACCTGCGCTTATTTGTGCACGTATTACAAGTTGATAGTAAACACGACTGCTCAAGCGCAAAGTAAATTTGCACTTTTCTTTTTAGCGCAGCTGAAGCCCTTGCGTAAAGGGTTAGTGCTGAATAAAAGGTTGCACCAAACACAACATAAATACATTTAAATTAAGTGTTACACACATGTATACACTATCTAAAATAAATGATTCACATAAATATTAAAAATAAAAAGTTATAAATGTTAAAATGTATATACAGTATATGACAAGGTATTTGAATGGAAATGGCTATAATGTATATATACATACATGTGTGTGTATATATACATATATATTTGTATACATGTATATTTATGTGTTTGTATGTGTATATATGTGTGTACATACATATATAAACACATACACACACACACACACATATATATATATAAATACTTTGCAGCTCAACTTTTTGACTCAAATACCTGTAATCATGGGAAATAATTTTCATTCAGTAGTAATATTTTATATGTTTTACTGTGTATTTACTGTAAATATTTTACATTACAATGTTCTTCACTTAGGGAAAATGTTTTATATATTTTTAAATATATATATATATATATATATATATATATATATATATATATGTTACAAAAAATACAACATATATATATATATATCTATTTAAAAATAAATAGACAATTTTCTTCTATGTGAAGAACATTGGAATGTAAAATATATATAACTCATGTCAGGTATAGCGCACTTGGTTAAATGCAATCAAGTTAGTTCATGAGCAATAGGTGTTTTTTTTTTAATTTGCGCTCTCCTTTGAAGTCTATGGGGAGAAGTTAGCACGATCGCAATATCTGAAGTCCCAAAGTTAGCGCATGTCGGCTTTTGCTTGCGTGCAAACATCATATTTTTCAACTTGTAATACATGCATTAAAAGTTTTCTTCTGGCGGTGTTAACGGGCGAGTGAAAGCACTAAATAGCGTGCCACTTGTAATATGGCCCTTTATGGGAGATTTAACTTGGAGTTTAATATTTATTTACATTGTACAGAACTTAGTAAAGCATGCTTTTGTTTGCAATTAATCTTTGCATAATGATGTTGTCTTACAGTTTATAGAAAAGTTTCACCAGCTAGCCAAGGAGATTATGAATTTACCATCACGTGCGCACTTTGCCATGGTGCAGTTGGACTGTGATGATCTGAAGCAGGGTTTGGCTGACAAAGCAAAAAGCTTTGCAAATATGTTATTGGAAAGACTTGTGAGTGATCAAAGACGTGAGAATGAAAAGTGAGTAGTCTTGAAAACCTTTCTGAAATATACTGTCTGCTGCTTAAATGGCCATAAAAGTGCAAAAAGAAACTACTTTAATGTCTTGAAGCATTCCTAGGAAATTAACACCTACTAATGGGGTTAAATACATAGTTAAAAACATAAAACCCAAAGTTTTTCTTTCATGTTTCAGATAGAACATGCAATTTTATACAACGTTCCAATGTAATTCTATTATAAAAAAAATCTTTTTTTTCTCGTTATCCTTTGGTTGAAACGCAGGTAAGCTCAGGAGCGTGCACGTGTCTGCAGTACTATATGGCTGCAGTTTTGTAACAAAATTATACATTAGCAAGAGCACTAAATAGCAGCACTATTTCCTGTCATGAAGTGCTACCTATCTAGATATCTCTTCAACAAAGAATAGCATGTGAACAAAGCAAATTTGACATTAGAAGTAAATTGGAAACTTTTTCAAATTGTATTCTTTTTATCTGAATCATGAAAGAAAAATGTTGGGTTTCGTGTCCTTTTAAGTCGGCTTAAGGACAGCAATCCACTACTGGGAGCTATCTGTACACATCTAGCGAGCCAGTGATAAGAGACATATATGTGCAGCCAGCAATCACCACCTAGCTTTCATTAGTGCATTGCTGCACCTGAGCCTACCTAGGTATGCTTTTGTACAAATGATACCAAGAAAATAAAGTACATTTTTATAATATAAGTAAATGGAAAAGTCTCCTAAAAGTACTTGCCCTTTCTGAATAATAACAGTTTAAAATTTAATTTAATGGGAATTTAATAATTTTTTGTTTAATCCGAAAACGGCATTTGAAAATGTATCACGTTTTTTATTTATTTAAAATCCATGTTCTGTCCTGCATAAACCAATGCTATTACATGGCTGATGCGTGTCCCTCTCCACCCGCAGAACTGAGGGAAATTTAGTAGGAAGTTCTCAGCTGACACTGCTGTATTAGTTTCAGTTTACATTTAAACAGCTTTTATTTATTTTTGGAAGACCTGCTGCTATTTCAAAGAATAGGATAGAAACATTTTATGTACCTTTTAGGTTAGATTACAAGTGACGCGCTAAAGTTAGCTCAGGTCGCAATAAGCAATATACCACGCTAACTTGTGCGCCTATTACAAGTTGAAAGTAAATGGGTGCGCTCGAGCGCAAACAGAATTTGTGCTTGTCGGGTTACCGTGACTGAAGACCTAGCGTAAAGTGTAAGGGGTAAAAAGAAAAATGTGCACCAAACACAAAATAAATACAAGTGTTACACTCATATATACAGTTTCTGATAAACATTATTCACATAAATATTAATAAATACATTTTATATGGCTTAAAAGGTATATGACAAGATTTTTGACTGGAAAGGGCTATACTGTGTGTATATATATATATATATATATATATATATATATATATAATAAACAAAGCACTTACTGGTCTTATCAAGTGATACAAACTTTTACTTTAATCCATAGTGACGTTTCGGGGTGTTCACCCCTTCATCACTATGGATTAAAGACAAGTACAAGTTTGTATCACTTGATAAGACCAGTGAGTGCTTTGTTTATTATACTTCTCTTAGCACCCTAGCATTTGACAGAACTGTTAGTGAGAGTGCACCTACCTCAGGATATATATATATATATATATATATATATATATATATATAATGTGTGTGTGTCCTAATATGTGTATAGGTGTAGATATATGTGTATTTATTTGTTTATATATGTATAAATATATATACATACACAAACATAAATACACATGTATATACAGTTGTTATATATAAACTTTGGAGCCCTTTCTAGTCAAATACCTTTTAAAAGTTGAAAAATAATTTTTAATATTTTATGTGTATTTACTGTAAATTATTTAAGATACCAATGTTCTTCACTTAGAATAAAATGTTCTTAGTATTTTTAAATATATTTGTTTATATCTGTGTATATATATATATATATATATATATATATATATATATATATATATGTCTGTGTATATATATATATATATACATACATACATACATACATACATACACACATTCATATAGATGTTAAGGTAAAGATATATATTTTACAAAAGATATATATAGAAATATCTAATTAAACAAATAGAAAAAAATAATAATAGAAAAGCATTACTGGACTAAAAAGAAGCTGCACCCAGGTGGTATATCGCCATAGAACAAGCTAACTATTTATTGAGCCGGTTGTTCGTTCCAGAGAGTGCGCTTCTTTTTGAGTGTATAGATATATATTTTAGAAAAAAAATATTATATATATATATATATTTAAGAATAAATATAACATTTTCTTCTATGTGAAGTACATTTGAATGTAAAACATTTTAACTACCTTCAGGTTTTAGTGCTGTAGGTCTAACACGGTACAGGGTTAAAGCACGAGCGTTAAGTGTTATTTTTTTTTATTGAAGTCTATGGGGAGAAGAAGTTAATGCAGTTGTATTATCCGTACTCCTGAAGTTAGCAGGTATTGGGTTTTGCTCTCGTGCAAATAATTTACTTTCAAATTGTTATACACGCGCTAACCTGCACGCATTAAAGTTTGCTTAAAGTAGTGGGATACTTATCTATTTTATTGTCTTCATAAATCACTTTGTCTTTTCTGTACACACTACCAAAGCTCTGTTGTTTTGGGAAATAGCAATTGCCTTTCCAAAATGTCCTCCATTGTACAATTCCTGTCTGGTGGCAGCAATATGGAAAGACTATTGCCATATTGCTCCAGAATACATTTCAGGCACACACCATTTATACGGTTGTATGCATGCCCTGGTTGGCTGGTAGGAATACAATACAAAATTAGACATTGATATAAATTGTATTTTGAAAATTGATTTATACTAAAGTAAATGATTTTGGAAAATAATGTATATTTGAAAATTGTATAATTATATAATAATATGTATTGTTAAAGACCTTAGTAAACATGCACAAGATTATTATTGAGATATACAAACTTAGGTGCATGGTGAGAATGTTTAGTGGTAAAAGATACAAAATGGCTTAGTGAATACTACAGAAATATGTTAGAATTTGCCAGAAAATCTCAACTCTCCTCCATCCTGAATGTAAGCAAAAAAAAATGTTCTTAAAGGGACAGTCTAGTCAAAATTAAGCTTTCATGATTCAGATAGAGCATGCAATTTTAAGCAACTTTCTAATTTACTCCTATTATCACTTTTTCTTTGTTGTCTTGCTATCTTTATTTGAAAAAGCAGGAATTGTAAACAAAGGAGCCGGCCCATTTTTGGTTAAGCACCAGAGTAGCACTTTCTGATTGTTGTCTGAAAAATGGGCCGGCCCCTAAGCTTACATTCAAATAATGATACGAAGAGAACAAAGAAAAATTGATAATAGGAGAAAATTAGGAAGTTGCTTAAAATTGCATGCTCTATCTGAATCATGAAAGTTTAATTTTGACCAGACTATCCCTTTAAAAAATAAATGCATAAAAAAACAAATGTAACATTATTTATTTCAATACATTAATGTAACAGGCGATAACATTTTATATTCAGTTGTTTCAGACTTCAAGCACTGTTCAATTATGCCATATTTAATATTTGTTATTATTAAATTGGATCAATCTATTGTAGGATCTGCCACGAATTTGAGATTATTAAAGAACGTGCATTAGTAGCTCCTGAAAACACAGAGGATATGATCGAGAAGATGACATATATTGAGAATGTAAAGATTAAAGAACTTGTACAGCTTAAAACTCGAATCGCTGTAAGTATTTTACGAAAAACTTGACATAATGTTCTGTAGGTGGGAGTAGAGATGTGACAGAACTCCTACAAATATGTGAAAAAAGCTATTTTTTTCAGAAACCTGAAAAAAACAAGATGGGATACTTAGAAATGGGTGATCGATTTATAGAATAGCTGCTTAGCGGAATTGATAGGAAAAGAGGTTCAGAGTTGCCCAGCGGATTAAAGGGACAGTTCACTGTAAAATTGTTTTCCCTGAATGTGTTCCTTATGACTTGTTGTTCTACCACCTGCAGTGTGTAAAATGTATGATAAATTGCTCATTTATGCTTCTTTTTGCAAAAGGAAATAGCTGGATTTGCTCTTTAAAACCACAGCCCATCAAAATAGGCTTGGCTTGCTGACAAATCAGATCTCATTATCTTATCACTCAAATGCTTCCCTTTCTTATATTTGTCTCTGTACTATACTTAGCAATAACAATTGAAAATTAACATTTTAGATCTTTATCTCACCCACCTCCCACTTTGAGTGTAATTGTATCTGCTGGCTGTGTTGACATAGTTTGTCAATAGCCAATACCTAGGCATAGAAACTTTCAGAAAAGGTAGGGATACTATAGGCTAAATCATCTATTTCAAATGCCAATATAAAGGCTGAGGAGCTATTTGTAAACAATTTAATACACTCCAGCAGATAAAATGGATCACAAATTAAAGGAGAGTAAGTTTTTGGGTAAACTGTCCGTTTAATTTTATAGATGGGGAAAATAGGCATATACTAGAACATAAAATAACAGGGTTATAAAACGAAGGTGAATATAAACCCTAGGGGTGCACTGACACTTTTAATAATAGGAAATCTAATGTAGTCTTACAATATACTATCTCTTTAAAGAACAATACGTTGGAAAATACTGTGGCAGTGAGTAAGAAATAAAAAAAGGTAGAACACTCAGGCAGCTTCGCTTTAAACCATGTAGATGATGTAGACAAATCTGTAATGTTTAAACATAAACAATGGGGTGTTGCGTAATTCTTTTACATCACTACAACTAAATAAAGAATACAGAAAAAAAGAGTGTCTAAAATGTCTTAGTAGGACAGTGATAAAACACTCTCTGTAGCAGCTATCTAGATATTGAAATATCAAAACAAAACATTTCTGCACTGTAGAGGGCAGAGTTTATAAACAAAATGACAACAGGTCTTAAAATATATTGAATTTAATATCACAATATCTTAATCGTGTACATTTAATTACACTATTGAACAGTGTGAAACAATAAAATCAAATCTACTTGCATAAAGTCAGTGAAAACAAAATGCTGTTAAAGTGAAAACGTAAAAACAGCACCACTTGCCTGGCCAGACCGATCAATCACAACGCGTTTCAGGGTCCCGACCCTTCATCAAATAAAGAATAAGATGGAAACTCACAATAGTGTTTACACTGTAAATATATAGTGCTACAAGCAGAGCGGTCAGCCTGCTGAGACACCAGATACTGCTTCCTCTGTCTGATTAGCGAGCACACTCCAGGAATAACCCACGTAGCCCCCTTGTAATAATGGCAGTATCCGCTTTGTGGTATCTCTTTGTTTATGCTTGAACATATACTAGGATATTCCTGGGAAACATAAGGCATGGGAAACTAATTTGCACCCATTCTAAATATCATCAATTAAGTTTTAATTGTTGATATATGTTATGAATTTATTTCAAAAATCATTTTCCTGCTTTTTTAACGTCTTTTTAAATATAAAAAATAGGTACCGCGGGCATTTAAGCAACTTTTTTAGATTATTGCCAGTTTGAGCAGACAGGGTCAAAATGTACTAGGAAATTATTATATTTATATAGATATGTAAAAAGTATATATTGCACATTTTGTAATTCAAATCCCACCATCATGACTATACATTTGGTTGTTGTTTCTGGAACATAAAGGTAATAAACATCTTATTGTCTTTTTAGGAATGTTGGCGCAGAGTGAATTACCTTTTAGATGTTTATATGTTTATTCCTGAAGATCTTGCACTGAATTCTGCTGTATTGTTATGGCCACAAAATATCAACCCTGTGTTTGATGATAACGACGAGGTAATGAAAAATGAATGAGTATTTTGCCTTGTTATACCCACCGTTTTTTAGTGGCTATGTGTCAGTTGAAAGAGCAATTATAGTCCAAGTTTTTCTTTTGTGTTCTAACATAGAAATCCTTCCTCTTCCTATACTATATTTAAAAACAAACAAACAGATAAATGCTTCTTCAATATATATAAGTTTTAATACTCTCATTTATTTTATTTTTTTACAATGAATGCATCCATATACATTTTACGTTAAGGAAACGCCTATTTTTGCACTGCTGATCGATAGGGACAACTCCGTTGCTACATTAATGATTATTGTTGGACAGGTAGAACTTATACGGGCGTAAAAATTAATTATAGTTTAAATCAGCACTTTGTCATTTATCTTTAAAATAAATAAACAAATAAAATAATAGTTTTGTCACATTTTTCATCCGTTTCATGCAACTAAGACAAACTTGATTTACATGAGCCTTTAATGTTACTAATAATGATTAGGGGTGTATTTCTGTAATGATATATATTCATTCTGCTTATAAATAGCTGATTGAAAAGGCAAAACGCAAAGCAGAGAGTGAATTACTGGCTAAACGGGAGAAGCTGATGCTGGAATTGGAAAAGCTTTCGCGTCGAATGGATGAGTTTGCTGAATGTTCTGAACTGGATATGATGCAGCAGGTATACCTTTATGTGCTTTATTAAAGGGACGTTAAACACTAAATGCTAGATAGAATTAAATATTCAAAATTAAGAATAGCCTGATAATAATACACAGGATTATTTTTTTTTAAATTACTTATTTATTGAAACAAAAAATAAGTGTAAAGTTTTAGTGTCCATAAATCAATAGGAACATAGGAAAGATGGGTATGAAATGGGCATTATGTGGAACATAGGAATATTGCATTTGTAATGGGCATCATGTGTAACATAGGATTAATAGGCATTTAATGGGCATCACGTGGAACATAAGAATATTCATGCCTATTCTCTAAGTCTTAAATGTTGGCAGACATACCCAGTAATTTGAACAAAAAGTTAGGTCAGAAAATTCTGGCCCAAAGTATGCACTTGTTAGCACTTCAAGTTCCCTGGTTTTATCATGAAAATCATGGTGTGGAGTTAAACTAAATTAAAATGTAACCTTTATTGGTATGTTTTAAAATTCAGTGGACACATTAAAAACACAAAACGGCCTCTCTTTAGACGTATGTGAGTCTAAAGCTGATACTAGATATATCCCTTAATCTAATGATTTCAATACAGTGGAAAATCTGTATAAATGTGAGACTTTGGCAAGATATTGCTAAAATAAAGTGCTATATTCTATATACTATGTGTCATTCAATACCATTTACACAGTGATTGTTTATTATCAAGCAATGCCAATTGTTGTTCAATACCATTCACACAGTGATTGTTTATTGTCAAGCAATTCCAGTATGGGTATTATCTGGGGAAGCTGAGCAAATTTGTTGCTCTAATTGGTATATTAACGTATAGAAGATGGCTGCTAGAACTTGTAAAAGCAAAAAGTGCTCTATTTAATGATCATATAGGAGATATAGAATATAGCACTTAAGTAGTTATACTCTAAACCAGTAATTATTTACAGCTAGGCTATGGAACAAAAAAACTCAAAAAATATGTGGTGTTTAAAAGGTTTTAATAGAAATAACTTTTATATTAATAAAAAGTAGACCAATTTTTTTTTACTATATTGTTAATTTATAATCTTTGTTGCTTTTTGCAGTATGTAACAGATGTGAGAACAGTACAAAAGCGTATAGCAGATGTTGAGGAAACAGTGGAATATATTAATAAAGAAGAAGCTCTATTTAAATGGGAGCTGTCCACATATCCACAACTGGATTCTCTAAAAGTTAACATTGAACCCTATCAGAAAATCTTTGGGCTCATTTACAAATGGCAACGGACTGAGAAGAGGTATGGTATGCTGATACCCCATAACAATTTGTCACCTGTTTTACATTTGTATGGAAGTGGATGTGCTTCTTATTGTAGCTTTAATCCTGAGCAAGCCAATACTGATAGCAACAGAGTCGCAGCATAGCAACTACCAGTAGCCGTCAGCCACACGCAAGACATGCAGCTCCCAAGTAATGGCAACTGCTCGTAGGTTCTATGGAAGCTCCCAGAGAACAATGACAGTATTGTTTAATTGTCACTTTTATATGGTGCAGCCCACAATGCTCTCACTGACACATTTATTTGCATGAACAATTAGATTCCAGCTTTTTTTTTGTTAAACAAAACTCAGGGAGTGTAAGTAAATAAATTGCCCTCTGCATTTAAGGGACAGTCTAGTGAAAATTAAACGTTCATGATTCAGATAGGACATGCAATTTTAAACAAAGTTTCAATTTACCTTTATCATCAAATTTGCTTTGTTCTCTTGGTATCCTTTGTTGAAAGCTAAACCTAGCTAGGATCATGTGCTAATTTCTAAACCCTTGAAGGCCGCCTCTTATCTCAGTGCATTTTGACAGTTTTTCACAACTAGTCAGCACTAGTTCATGTGTGCCATATAGAGAACATTGGGCTCACTCTAGTGAAGTTACCTAGGAGTTAGCACTGAAAATGCAAGTCTGTCACAAGAACTGAAATAAGGGGGCAGTCTGCAGAGGCTTAGATACAGGGTAATCACAGAGGTAAAAAATGTATTAATATAACTGTGTTAGTTATGCAAAACTGGGCAATGGGTAATAAAGGGATTATCTATCTTTTTAAACAATACAAATTCTGGAGTAGACTGTCCCTGTAAGTTAACCCTATGTTGAAGTTTACTCCAAACCTATTTCCCTAGTGATATTTAGCAGAGCTGCCACAGTCTCAATCCCTCATCACAAATGACACTAACCTCCACTCATCAGACCATCCCCACTGTAATTAACACTAACCAACCCTCATGTGATTGCTCCCACAGTAGATAACACTGACACTCTAGATCCCTCAACAGAATTAAACCTAATTGCTGTGATCTCAACCCCCCAATACAAATAACAATATCCTGCTCACTAAATTCTCTCCACAAAAACATCTATAACAGCAGTGGGCATGTTCCCATGATGTTAGCCCTGTGTGCTAACCTGAGCCCAATACTCCTCTAACACCAACAAGCTGCCCCATGCAATCCCCTAACTCCCCTGCAGTATGCATCTATCAGTCAGTAGATCACTCTCTTCTCATTGATAACATCCCCAATTAGTAAAGCCTCCTCCCTGTCTCAAACTGCCTTGATGATTCCTCAAATCAAATCCCTTTAACACCCCCAAAAAATTACAAACATGTGAAAAAGGATTAGATTGATGAAAATTAGAAAAAAAAATGATTACCCATTAAACTACTTCATGACTGGTTAAAGAGTCTTCTTTCTTCCTACTCTTTATGGCCATCAGTAGTCGTATTTTGATTGTCCCTTTCCACAACTGGAGTGTTTCTTCCTATTTATATAGCCCATCAAGGCCGGATTGGCCTACTAGGATACCAGGAGATTTCCCAGTGGCCTGCAGCAGCTGGGGCTGGAAAGCTAAAACTTAAAGGGGTGATTAATGATTGCAATTGGGTTGTAGGATGCATAGAACAAGAATCTGGCACTTTTTTAATGTAAACTTATATAATTCTGAAAAAGTAAATATTGGTTAAGAAGTATCCTAAACGGTATAGTTTTGGGATTTACAAAGGATTTTGGGGCTTATAAGCCCAGTGTAGAATTGCACACTATATGTTTGAACAAGGGAAATATAAAAACAGTACACTTTAATTAATATACAGTATATGCAACACATAACAATAATTTAAAAAGTGAAAGCAAGAGACCCTAATTATGGTGGGTTAAATCACAACCACCGTAATCAAGATTCAAATTCAGATCTCTGGCTTTGAAGATTAAAATAGGGCTAGTGGGGCTATACGAGGGTTAGATATTAGTTTCATAAGGGAAGACAGGTTCAGCATTCAAAAAAATCCCTGTGTGCTCAACGGCGGCCTCCTGCCTGCGTACTGCTGTGATTGAACACAGTCAGAAGATTTCTAACTTTTTCCCTAATTTATCACATTCACCAATTTGCAGTGTGGTATAGATATATGTAGCTACATCCGTATCAATCATACATATCAATCATTAGGTTGTATTCACAAACATTATTTTAAGCAGGACCGTTAGTTACAAAGTATCTCTTTTGTTTTTTCAAACCAACACTCTAGTATCAGGTAGAACCCCCGTAAGCCCCGCCCACCAACGTGTTTCTTTACTACTACGTGACTTCATCAGGGCATAGGGGCCGACCAGCCAATTCATCTCATTTTATAGTCATACGTTGCTATGACAACATCTTTTGTTGGCGGAAGTGTTAACCGCCAGGCGTCTTTTGTAGATATTCTGGATTGATGTTAGGCAGTGCTCATGTACATGATTCAATCTTTATTCGATATCTTTGAATCAGGTTCACCAAAACATTTCCCAGATTTTGTCAGTTTTAGGATTATACGTTTGTGTTTAGGACTCATTGATCACATTATTAAATTTCATCAGAGTTTTACATAATCACATTCCCTAAGTGGTATTTTCTGTTTAGGCACTGTCAAAAAACACATTGTGCTTCTAGATTTAAGGGTTAACATTTTCATAATCATTGTTATTTAAACTGGTGCTGTACATCACCTGTATTTTTTGTTTAGGACAGTATTTGTGCCTTTATTTTATCAGTGTATTCCTTATCTATATCAATCTCCTATGTTCATAGGGAATGGTAACACTGCTCCATTAGAATGGAAACTGTACTTGGTTCCAGACTATATAACTAAGGGGAATGGAGTCATATTTAATCTAAGGGGTTTATCTTTGCGGTATGTGAATCACTATACACAGACAGTTCATGCCTAGGAAAATGTCATCATTATATGATTAAAATGTCCATACTAAAGATCTTGTATATAGTCGTCTGTATTTTTGTGTTACAGATTTAGGTATTTAAGAAGCACTTGTAGGAAATCGCTTAATTTAGCCCTTTTGGTGATGCTGATTGCAATTTGTGTATCCATCTACACTCTTTCTGGAGTAGGAGTTTATTGAGGTTTCCCTTTCTGCATCTTAGCTGTAGTTGTTCAGTGGCCAAGAATTTGATACCATATATGTTTTCTGCATGGTACATGTTCATATGTTGTGCGTCAGGGACAGATTGGTCCCATTTAATGTCACCAATATGCTCAAGTACCCTTGTTCATAATTCTCTCGAAGTTTCACCTACATAGATCATTTGGCATTTGCATATTGCCACATATATTACCATGGTAGATCTGCAGTTTAAAAAGGTTTGGATTTCATATCTTTTGTTTGTTTTCGGGTGTACAAAGAGCTTGGTCTGTCTCATATTTCTACAGGCCTGGCATCTGCCACATTTAAAGAAACCTTTTGTTTCCCTGAGCCAACTTCTATTCCTTGGTATACTGAAGTGACTACTGATTAAAAAATCCTTTAAATTTTGAGATCTCCTCTGGGTAATCAGGGGATTCTCAGTAATCAATTCTGATAAGTCGGGATCATCTTGTAGAACATGCCAATGTCTTTTTAGAATTTGGCGAATGCGATTGTTATTTTCATCAAATGTTTTACTTTTTAAATGTTTGTTATGTGTTACATATATGTTAATTAAAGTGTACTGTTTTTATATTTCAATTGTTTGAAGGAGTATTCTAGTAATCCCTATTGAGTCAACAGAAAATAGGGCTGATCTCCAAATTTTCCAGGGCTGCTTTTTATTCCCAGTCCCGTCATGTAGTTCATGGAATTTGCTTATTAGATTTGAAAATGATCAGACTCACTGTCAAAACAGAAATGATCAGTGAACTGCTGAGCGTTTAATGATTTGTTATTTTTATATATTGAAAATCCAGGAATACAGTACAGAGATATATTTGTTCATGACAAATCAAAGTACTCTTAAAGTAAATAATAAGTCATTTCTTAAAGTATACAATTAAAATAGAGATCACTTTTGGATCTTGCGGAACAGAGTAGAAAAAAATAATAATATATATATATATTTTTTTTTAATTTTCTTTTTTGAATGCAAAAACTTTACATACATTTGTGAATTGTTAATGCCAACTACATGGCAGAACTGCGATACATGTTAAGATACAGTGTACATATTGTTGTAACAAATACTTGTATTAACTTGTCTCATGTGTACATATATAGTGATCAGGTATGCCTTTTCTTAAGTCTCCGTCTGCTTAGATGTATGTTCAGTCAAAGGAGTGGACTGTATATCCAAGTTTCTGCTTTGCTGAGGCTACAGTTGTTATTGCGTGGGGCTGGGTCAATGCCCCTTTCTTCTCCCTCCCCCCTAATGTAAATCGATAAAGTAAAACTATTCCTCGCCCCTGTCCCTCTCGGTTTCATAAGGTTATTATTAACTCTTTAACTGCCGTTTAGGAGGGTCAGATTGACAGCATTTGAGATACGGCTAGCCCTAGCCGGACCTGCCGGCTAGTTCACCCGCTCTCCCCAACACCCCGTTTCACGTCTGTGGTGTACTGTCGCCAGGTTGCTAACATCAGTTCATGAGTCGTCAATGTGCCCATTTGCCAGTGATGGTATCTTTCTAACTGTAATAATGTAGTGACTTGTGATTTCCAGTCTTCCACAGTAGGAACGGTTTCCAACTTCCAAAGCCTTGGAATTATTACTTTTGCGCTATTTAGCATAAGTATCAACAATGCTCTGAGTGCTGGGTTGTCTATCTTTGGTAGCATCAGGAACAGTTGGATCTGTGGATAGTTAGGCAGTATCTGCCCTATTATCTTTTGAGATTTGGGTGAGCACATCAGCCCAGAATGTGTCCAGTTTGTTATAATGCCACCATATATGTGTTGGGGTTCCGACTTCACCGCAACTCCTCCAGCATTTATTGCTGAAAGTTTTATATATTTTTTGAATTCTGCTTGGGGTGAGCTACCACCTCGTAAGGTATTTGTAATTAGTTTCTAAGATCCCAGTGGAGATTGAGGACTGTTTAGTGTATAAGAATGCTGCTTTCCACTCTTTATATGTGAAGCTAGACCCCAGTTCCTTTTCCCACGATTTGGTGTATGTAGGTAGCGTTTGGGTGTTCTCCATCAAAAGCAGTTTATACAGAATAGATATTGCGTGATTCGGTGGTGTGTCTAGCAAGCATAAGGCCTCGAATGGGGTGGGCTTTCTAAGGAAGTGTTGCTTGTCAGGATGTGTATTTACATAGTGGAATATTTGAGTGTGGGAATACCACGTCAGGGATAATTCTGAGAGTGAATCCGATAGGTCTTCTAGTGTTTTAGCTTTCCCTTTTCTATATAATATTGAAATTGTTCGGTCTTTTATATGCGTAGCATTGTCAGCCTGTGTTGCTATAAGGTTCCAGGGTAGAGATGGGTTGTTGCTAATGGGTGTCATAGGAGAGACTAGTCCTGAAATGTTGGTAGATGCAAGAGCTTATCCCAGGTCGAAAAAAAGTCAGTGAATGAAAAATATTTAATTTTTAAAGCATAAAACTATTAAAGAGGCTATTAAAGAGGCCACTTTTTAGGTATTTTCTATGCTTTATTGACCTTTTCCTTCAGGGTGCTAATATGATGGTACTAATATCTGGAATTACAATTAATCTATCAGTACTATGTTAAAGGGACACTGAACCCAAAATGTTTCTTTCATGATTCAGATAGAGCATGCAATTTTAAGCAACTTTCTAATTTACTTCTATTATCAATTTTTCTTCGTTCTTTTGCTATCTTTATTTGAAAAAGAAGGCATCTAAGCTAAGGAGCCAGTAGATTTTTGGTTCAGAACCATGGACAGCACTTGTTTATTGGTGCTGTCGAATCATTCTGGCTAAAACATACCAAGAGAATGAAGAAAATTTGATAATAGGAGTAAATTAGAAAGTTGCTTAAAATGGCATGCTCTATCTGAATCACGAAAGAAAAAATTTGGGTTCAGTGTCTCTTTAAGGTAGCACCAGATTTTAATGATTAGACTTTATGAGATGGCTGACCCCTTTATCAGAGCCCTAGAAACTCGTATTAATAGAAAAACTGATGTATAAGAGTAGAACAAATCTGGCATTACTTCTGAAGGGACAGATATATAGTTTAAGTCAACTGCGGTTTTCCCTCTAAGGCCACATTTTGTGAGCGGCCAAGCAGTAAAATAGTTAATAAGGGAACCATACTTTGAGGTCTGAATTTGTAGTGTTTGCTAATTGCTGGGTGTGGTTCCCTAATTAACTGTTTCAATGCTGGGCCACTCACAAAATGTGCCCTTAGAGGGAACAATGGTCAACTGTCTAGAATATTGTAGTTACAAAATGTGTTAACTGTCTCCTTTGATCTCTCATTACCAGGTGGATGGATGGAGCTTTCCTGGACCTGAATGGTGAAAGCTTGGAGGCCGAGGTTGATGAATTCTACAGAGAGGTTTACAAAATGTTGAAATTCTATCAGCAAAAGCAAAAGAAAATAGATGACGAGAAGAAGAAAGCAGCTCCTCGTAGGTCATTACTGGAGGAGAAAGTGGATGAAAATAAAAAGGAAAATTCTACAGCTGTAATGTGTGATTCTGTGATGGAAGAGATCAAAGATTTTAAGGTACAAACAATAAGTATTTCTAATACTTGTCTATTTTGATCTTCAAAATCGGGTGAGAAGAGAAGGAAATATAAATGGTTTAGTATGATGGTCTGGTCTCTTACTAAGGGTATTTGTCTCTTTAAAATAATGTTTCCAGAAACAATGTTGTTAATGTGCCAGAAACCCAAGGGCAGATGATCCTTATTTATACCCTAATGGGTGGTAATTTTCTTAAACAATTTTGCTGGCAGTAAGTTGCTTTTTTGTGGTACTGGGCCACATTGCATACCATGTGCTAACATTTTTTTCATGATGCCTTGGGAAAGTGTGCCAAAGATTTTCACAATCCGCTACCCTATGATATATACACATGTCCATTAGTGGTCCTATTAGGAGGTAATCTTCAGTAGACCACCTATTATTAGAGTGTGACGATGTTTATCCAAAGGAAAAATTAAAATATGCATCCCAGAGCAAATAGTGGGCATGCTCTGTGTCTTATAACATTTTTTTCATGAATTGAATCTGTTGACCATAAAATGGAGCCGTTGTATAAATTTGTTTGAGTTGGGCTGTAGTCTAAGTAAATGTATCATGAGTCCTGCAGAGTTAATATAATTTGGCAGCCCAGAAACTTGTTTCCGAAAAAGGTGGTCAGCAAATATGAACTAAGAAGTTTAGTGTCATTGTTCTTAAAGAGAAATGAAACCCATTTTCTTTCATGATTCAGATAGAGACTACTATTTTAAACAACTTTCTAATTTACTTCTATTATCTAATCTGTTTTATTCTCTTGGTATAATTTGTTGAATGAGCAGCAATGCACTACTGGTTTCTAACTGAACACATTGGTGAGCCAATCACAATCAATTTAGATATGCAGCTACCAATCAACAGCTAGACTAAAGGTTCTCTGCTGCACATGAACGTGCCTAGATAAACATTTCAGCAAAGGATAACAAGAAAAAGAAGCACATTAAATAATAGAAGTAAATTGGAAAGTTGTTTGAAATTGTATTCTCTACCTGAATCAAGAAAGAAAAATTTGGGGTTTCATATCCCTTTAAGAAACATAAACCATATAATCAACAATTATGTGTAGATTCTCTTTCTAATGAACTGAATACATATTTTTCCAGTTCTAGGTTTAAATTTGAAACGTTAATGAAGAAAGATGGTTTGGAAAATAAGTGTAAAAAAAACCTTTCTGTTAAAAAGGGTTACTTTCCACTGTATCATTTTGCTATGTCCTTAAAGGGACGTGAAAAACAACATTTTTCTTTCATGGTTCAGACAGAACATACAATTTTACATATCTTTGCAGTTTACTTCTATTATCAAATTTGCTTAATTATCTTTGTATTCTAGCTGAAAACACTTTGTGTGAGCCAATGTCAAGAGGCATATATGTGCAGCCTCCAATAAGAAGCTAGTTCCCAGTAATTAATTACTACTCCTGAGCCTATATAGGTATGCTTTTCAACAAATGATACAAAGAGACAATTAGATAATAAAAGTAAATTGGAAAGTTGTTCAAAACCGCATGCTCTATCTGAATCATTAAAGTTTAATTTTGACTTTACTGTCCCTTTAATTGCATTAGCAAATAATAACAGTAATAATATATTAAAAACAAAAACATTATACATTTTAACAGATTTATCTAATAGGATTTAACTTTTAATAATTTAGATTTTAGATGTTTTGTTTTTAAAATGTTTTTGTTGTTTAAAAATATTTTTAGCTTTAATAAATGAAGATGATACACAAGTGCAATATTAAAAAAAAGCTATGGATCAGTTATCATCAGTATCAATAAAAAATGAATTAAAGTGTGAACTTGAAAATACTTAAAGGGATACTAAACCTATTTTTTCTTTCTTTCATGATTCAGATAGAGAATGCAATTTTAAGCAACTTTCTAATTTACTCTTATTATCAGTTTTTCTTCGTTCTATTGCTATCTTTATTTGAAAAGCAGGAATCTAAGCTTAAAAGCCGGCCCATTTTTGGTTCAGCACCTGGGTAACTAGATGTAACGCTTGCTTATTGGTGGCTACATTTAGTTACCCAGATGCTGAACCAAAAATGGTCCGGCTCCTAAGCTTACATTCCTGCTTTTTAAATAAAGATAGCAAGAGAACAAAGAAAAATTTATAATAGGAGTAAATTAGAAAGTTGCTTCAAATTGCTGCTCTATCTGAATCATGAAAGAAAAAAATGTGTGTTTAGTGTCCTTTTAATAATGAACGCCAAAAAATTAACTAGTAGATGTTAAGATTATTGTGTTTGTATTTGCAGGAATATATTCCACTAGTGAGCATCCTTTGTAACCCAGGAATCCGACACCGTCATTGGAAGCAAATGTCAGAGATAGTTGAATACGATCTAACTCCTGATTCTGGTACTTCCCTTAGGAAGGTTTTAAAGCAAAATCTAACACCTTATCTGGACAAATTTGAGCAAATTAGTGCTGCAGCTACCAAGGTAAGACCTTTTTTTTTTATTACTGGAACATAATATAATATTGTTATCTTCTACATAGACTCCACTGTCTTCAGTAAAACCATTTTTCATAGATGTCTTCTTTCAATACTTTTTGATGGACATTTTTAAAGGGCCATAATACCCAAATGTTTAAACACTTGAAAGTGATGCAGCATAGCTGTAAAAAGCTGACTAGAAAATATCACCTGAACATCTCTATGTAAAAAAGAAAGATATTTTACCTCAAAAGTTCCTCAGTAGCCACCTCCTATTGTAAAGGATTTCTAAGCAGCATTTTAGTGTGTCTGTCCTGGGACAGCTGAAAGGATGAGCCTCGTGAACTCTCATATTATTTCACCAATCAGGTAAAGGACGCTTACTATGAAATCTCATGAGATTTAAGTCAAATCTCATGAGATCACAGTAAGAGTTCATGACCTCAGCATTGCTGATGCTGATTGGCTGCTGTTCATTTATTCATTTTTTTTTATTTTTACCTGCAGCTGGGGGCCGGTGAAGTATAACTTTTTACACAGAACTTACTCTGCTGAGCTGAGGAAATTGTGAGGTAAAATATCTTCCTTTTTTACATAGAGATGCTCAGGTGTCAGCTTTTTACAGTTATACTGCATCACTTTCAAGTGATTTAGCATATGAGTATTATGTCCCTTTAATATTAAAATATTTCCCTTTCTAACACACTTTAACCCCCTGTGCAGGAGCAGCAAGTGTTGATGACATTACTTTTTTTTCTTTTCTTTTAAACAGAGTTATACGCAGCAATAATGCAATAATGAAATGCTCTAGCACTATAAAGCACTTTCTTTTTGCCCTTGTATGTAGCTCCAACAACAGAAAAAAAATTGGTCTCCTTTATTAATCTTTGTTTTCTTGGTATACTTGGTTGAAAAACATAAACAGGCAGCAATACACTACTGAGAGCTATATGGTGATTGGTGGTTACACACATAGCCTCTTATAATTGGCTCACTAGATGTATTACGCTTGGGTGCAGTAGTGCATTGTGTTTCTGGAGCTGATTTTAACTATAAGTTTAGCCCCTTTGCAGGGGTTAAACACTATTTATATGCCAGCGATATTGTAATAATAAAATGACACTAGAGTGTATTCTTTTGCATTTTTATGTATTCTTCTATGTAAAGTAGAATATGGCAGCTAAGTAATTCAGTATTGATGATAACTGCCTAATATGTCTGAACGTAGTTTTGTTCACTTAACATATTAGTTTATAATATACATGTAATTAAAAGTAATCATATCGTTTTGAGAAATTCTTTAACATTTTTAATATAGAAACGATGAAGCAGAAAATGCAATCATAATTAAGGTACATGTTTTTTAGTTTAAAAGTGTGGTTTAAAGGGACATATCAGTTGGTTATATTCAGCGGCAGCTGCCTTTTAAAGGGACACTGAAGTCAAAATAAACTTTTATGATTCAGATAGAGCAGCAGTTTTAAGACATTTTCCAATTTACTTCCATTATCAACTTTTGCAGTCTTTTTATATTCACACTTTCTGGAGAACAAGATCCTACTGAGCATGTGCACAAGCTCACAGGGTATACGTATACTAGTCTGTGATTGGCTGATGTCTATCACATGATACAGGGGGCTGAAAAATGGGAGAAAAAGTACATTTGTCAGAAAAGAATCTACTGCTTATTTGAAATTGAGTAAGTGCATGTATTGCATGTAAAGAGTAAAAAGAAAACACTATAGTGTGTTAGAGTATTGTATTATTGCATTATTGTTTGAATATAACTGTGTTTAACCCCTGGTAATTCAGCACCATGGGGCAATACACTACTAGCAGCTAGCTGAGCACATCAGCCAATGACAAGAGGCATATATGTGCTAGCTCTCAGTAGATAATCTGCGAACAACATGAAGAGACAGAAGCGCCACATGGCCCAATATTGTATGGAACAAGAGAAATGGTATATGTGACAATTGCACTCACATGTAATCAGACACCCCTATGCAATTGTCACATATACCATTATCCTTGTTCCATACAATATTGGGCCATGTGGCGTTTCTGTCTCTTCATGTTGTTCGCAGATTACTGATTTTGGATCGTGGCCTGATCCGCTACAGATAGCTGCCTTGATCGACCCAGTCATCTACTCTCATCTAGGGTTGCCACCTTTTGCCCAAATAGATTCTGGACACTTTTTAAGGGGGCGTGGAGAGGGCGTGATTTGGGGGCGTGGCTTGTCGCGGCCTCAAATTCATTATGAAATTCATTTTATATATATATATATATAATATATATAATATATATATATATATATATATATAAATATATATATAATATATATATATATTTTATATATATATATATATATATATATATATATATATATATTTAAATAATATATGACACACAGCAGGGAAGCCCCGATGAGGGTAAAGGAAAGTCGGCTTAAGCTGAGAACCTGCCCCCCCTGACCATTCATATAGATCTAGTGAAGGAGCGTGCAGGGAACCAAGGAGCACAGTTGGAGATCGGGCTACCGCAATCCGGGCAGCAGAGATTAGGGGGACCGAGATAACAAGGAGAGCATAGTGCAGCAGAGACCCACATGTATAAAAAGAGGACACCGTGACACTCCTGATCTTTCACCCTACCAGTAACCAGACGGAAGCAGCGTAAAGGAAGCAGCGTCACGGTCACTATAGTGACGACCTACTGGTTGGGCAGCCTCCACCTACCCGGTCTGGTTAGTAACCCCGGGCTAAGCGCTCCTCTGGTCAGCTTATTTTTTGCAAAGTCTGTGCTCGAGTCACTGCTGCGCCAGGGGAGCGCTTAGCCCGGGGCATTTGCGGCTAGTTTCGGGACACAGAGCCTCAAACCGGGTTTGTCCCGGTGAAACCGGGGCGGGTGGCAACCCTACCAGTCTCATCTGATACCATCATTTCTAATGAGACTGTTTCATAGTTTGTCAACATATGACTACATATCACGTATAGTTTTGTATCTGAAATTTTGTA
Source organism: Bombina bombina (assembly GCF_027579735.1). Lineage (NCBI taxonomy): Eukaryota > Metazoa > Chordata > Amphibia > Anura > Bombinatoridae > Bombina > Bombina bombina. The sequence continues at coordinate 294,939,947 of NC_069505.1, read as the reverse complement.
TTCACACCTCCTTATACCAGTCTTGCATTTACCAAAAGGAATTTCAGATAGGAGCTTATTTTTAAATTCTGTTTTTAATATGTGTTATTGTTGTCAGTTCATTATCCATTAGAGACTACTCCTACAAGTACATCTATGTGCATCTGACCATCAGCTTTTAGAGGTTCACTTCCTGGTGACACAAGGGTGCCCCCTATTCTCCTCTCATTCAGTAGATAATCAGCAGCTAGCTCTCAGTAGATAATTAGCAGCTAGCTCTCAGTAGATAATCAGCAGCTAGCTCTCAGTAGATAATCAGCAGCTAGCTCTCAGTAGATAACTGACGTAAACTGAAACGCACAGGAGAAGCAGACACAATTAAAAATGAGTACACTGGAAAGTTACTATACGTAGATATTTTTTTTATTTTTTTTAATTCAAATTGACATCCCTTTATGTATTATAACAAATCAAGATGCATATAAAAATTATTTTCAAAACAAATCACAATTTGACATTCTGTATTATATTTATGATTTCTTATCAGGAGTTCTCACTGGAGAAAGCAATGCACACGATGGAGGAAAACTGGGATACGATTTCATTCAATACAACCTCATATCGAGAGACAGGAATATCTATTTTATCAGCAGTGGATGAAATCCAGACAACTCTAGATGACCAAATTATAAAGACGCAGACGATGCGGGGATCACCGTTCATTAAGCCTTTTGAGGATAAAATAAAGGTATTCATGCTTTCACATCTCGCCATATACTGTGTTATATAGTATCCGTAAAGCACATCTGGTTGGCTAGTTTTATAAACTTACATTTAGCCATATATCATAAACTCAGATTATTACATATAAACATATTTTATGTTTTGGAGTGTCTTGAAAAAATAAAAAAATAAATAAACTGAATTTGACTTTGGAGTTGGATGAAGTCAGGGCATTTTATGGGTTGGGTGGAGTCAGGGCATGTCTTTGACAGGGTTGAGTGGAGTCAGAGTGTGCCATGGGTGGGGTTGGATGAAGTCAGGGCATGTCATGGGTAGGGTTGGGTGGAGTCATGGCATGTTTCAGGTGGAGTTAGGTATCGTTAGGGCGTGTCCTGGGTGGAATTGGGTGGAGTCATGGCATGTCTTAGGTGGAGTTAGGTACAGTCATGGCATATCCTGGGTGGGGTTGTGTGGAGTCATGGCATGTCCTGGGTGTGGTTGGGTACAGTCAGGGCATGTCCTGGGTGGGGTTGGGGGGAGTCAGGGCATGTCCTGGGTAGGGTTGACTATAGACAGGGAATGCCCTGGGTGTGGTTGGGTGGAGTCGGGACACGTCCTTGGTGGAGTTGGGTGGAGTCAAGACAAGTCGAGGTGGGGGTGGAGACGGTGCATGACCTGGGTGGGGTTGGGTGGAGTTGGGGCACCTTTGGCAATCCCACAATAAGCTGGATGGTGGGGAGGTATGGGAGTTTCGGCCTGATGGTAATATTGCTGCAGTCAAAATATCTTATTCTTGATTTCACTGTAGCCAGAATATGAAACCCTTGGGTACAAGGGAAGTCCACAGCCCTAACCCTGATCCTAACCCAATCCCTAAACCTAACTGTAGTATCAATCCCTAATACCAATACCAAACACAGTCCTTAAAGGGATAGTGTATTCAGGCAAGCATCTGGTAAAAGTTAATTGTATTTAATGCATCTGCAGGAACACCTATTAAAATGGTCTGGGCTCTCTCTCCGACCCCCATTGGGAGGTTGATTTCTACTGCTACCTCTTAGTTACATAGCTATTGTTTAGACAGTACTACAGTATTGAAGTTGTCAGTATATATGGTTCGGTTGGGCTCTCTCTCCCACCCCCATTGGGAGGTTTATTTCTACTGCTACCTCTTATTTACATAGCTATTGTTTAGACAGTGCTACAGTATTGAAATTGTCAGTATATATGGTTGGGTTCAATAGGCAAATGCAGCTTTTAAATAACCAAATAAAAGTAACAAGCTATTTGTTAACAATATATACACTGTCCCTTTAATCTTAACTGTATATTAAACACAAATTCCTAACTGTTGAGACATTAATGACATTACAAATATTTTTCTTAAGGTCTGGGAAGAAAGGCTGATTCGAATTCAAGAAACAATTGACGAGTGGTTGAAGGTTCAAGCTCAGTGGCTTTACTTGGATCCTATCTTTTCCTCTGAAGACATCATGCAGCAAATGCCGGAAGAAGGGCGTCTCTTCCAGACAGTCGATAGAAACTGGAGAGAGATTATGAAGCACTGTGTGAAAGACCCAAAGGTAATCTCTGCTTCCATCAGACACCAGAAACGTTTCATTACACATCTAATGTCTTAACATTACAATTGTGTTAGTGTACTACCAATAATTGTGTCATCTGTGAACTCACCTATTGCTGTCTATCTATTTATCTGTATATATCTGTGCATTGTTATCTGTCTGTCTATGACAAGTAATATATAACCTATTAAGGGCTAGATTACAAGTGGAGTGCTAACTTATCGTACGCCCACAATCCAGGAAATTCGCCCATTTACAAGTGCGTGATAAATAATCAGCCTTTACAAGTGGCTTGTTATTGCTACCACAAGCTCGCGGTAGCAATTAGCGCTCAGAAACTTAACCAGAGATCAGATCTCTGGTTAATTTTTTTATTTTCTCCCAACTGGCCCCAAATTTAAGTGTACTGTAGCTTTTTAAAAATAAAATCAACCACACGAAGCAGTTTTTAGGAGTTAAAAGTGGCGGTTGAGGGGTGTTAGAAAAAAAAAAGGCACTGAAAAGTGCCTTTACATTGCTGTCTATGGGTACTGTGTGTTCCCAGTAATATATATATATATATATATATATATATATATATATATATATATATATATATACTGTATATATATATATATATATATATTTATATTTGCTGCCATCGCTAAGCTACTTACCCCCTTCAATGCGCTTAGGCTCTGGGCCTTCTCTGACGCTATCAGAACAAGGCTACCATTGGAGCCTATAGAAGCGCGCTCTTGTGAGCAAAATGCTTCCCATGAATGCGAACGCGAGCTAACAACTTGCAATACCAGCGCACATTAGTATGCGTTGGTATTACTTAGTGGAGTGCTAATATCACTTTCATGAAAGCGATATTTAGCGCTCCACTTGTAATCTGACCCTTAGTTCTCTGTAAGACTCTCAAGTACATTATTAATTTACTGTAGAGAATGCTGGAGCGTTCTTAGTGTTCTTTACTTTTTTTTTATATTTCAGGTCCTAAATGCCACCTCCTTGACTGGGCTTTTAGAGAAGCTTCAAGACAGTAACTCTCTTCTGGATAAAATCATGAAGGGCTTGAATGCTTATCTGGAAAAAAAGAGACTTTTCTTTCCACGGTAAAATCTTCTGTGTTTATAGATAACTAAACCTGGGGTACTTTCCCCATGACAGTTACTTTATCAGTTCTAGGTTGTTGTTGTTTTTTTAATGTTCAAGAGTCATCTTAAAGGGACAGTCTAGCTAAATTCAACTTTCATGACTCAGATAGGGCATGTCATTTTAAACACATTTTTAATTTAATTTACTTTATCATCAGATTTGCTTTGTTCTCCTACTATTCCTAGTTAATAGCTAAACCTGGGTAGGCTCATATGCTAATGTCTAATCCCTTGAAGGCCGCCTCTTATCTGAATGCATTTGATAGTTTTTCACAACTAGAGGACGTTAGCTCATGTGTGTCATATAGATAAAATTGTGCTCACGCCCGTGGAGTTACTTGGAAGAGGGCACTGATTGGGTAAAATGCGAGTCTGTCAAAAGAACTGAAATATGGGGTAGTCTGCAGAGGCTTAGATACAAGGTAATCACAGAGGTAAAAAGTATATTAATATAACAATGTTGGCTGTGCACAACTGGGGAATGGGTAATAAAAGGGATTATCTATCTTTTTAAACAATAACAATTCTGGAGTAGACTGTCCCTTTAAACAGTAACATTGTTAAGCTTTAGCTACATAATAAAATGCAATAAAAAGACTTTAATGGAGATACTTGTTGTAACCACCAGTAAGACAAAACCAGCATAATATATTAATCATTTTAGTATTGTGTTCATAAATGAATGTGCTATTTCGTGTAATTATATAAATGTTTATTTGTAGCTTTTTCTTCTTATCAAACGATGAAATGCTTGAGATCTTATCAGAAACAAAAGATCCCCTTCGTGTTCAGCCGCATTTAAAAAAGTGCTTTGAAGGCATCGCAAAACTGGAATTCCTTGACAACCTGGATATAAAAGCGATGTACAGCAGCGAGGGGGAGAGGGTGGAACTAATTCAAACGATATCCACTTCAGAAGCTCGAGGTGCAGTTGAAAAATGGCTTATTCAAGTGGAAGATATTATGTTGCGCAGTGTTCGTGATGTTATAGCTCGATCAAGATTGGTATGGCTTTATTTACTAATAGCGCCTTTGTTTTATATAAATTATTTTTGGTGTTATGGGTTTTATGCTTTTTTTGAAGTCCTAATCAGCCAGCTCCTTCTTACTAGCCAATGAAGTACTTGCTATTTGCAGCTTTTGCCTGATTAAAGGGATACTAAACCTAAACCAATTTTAAGCAACTTTCTGTTTTACCTATTATCGTTTTTTTCATTCTTTTGTTATCTTTATTTGAAAAAGCAAGAGCCAGCCCATTTTTGGTCAGCACCCTGGATAGTGCTTGCTGATTAGTGGCTACATTTAGCTATCCAATCAGCAAGCACAACCTAGGTTCTGAACCAAAAAAGGGCTGGCTCCTAAGCTTTACATTCCTGCTTTTTAAATAAAGATAGCAAGAGAACAACGACAAATTGATAATAGGAGTAAATTAGAAAGTTGCTTAAAAATGCATGTTCTATCTGAATCATTAAAGAAAAAAAATTGGGTTTAGTATCCCTTTAAATATTCATTATGTGTTTTGTATTTATAGAAATGTCACAATCTTGCCAAATTTACCCTCCATGTGTGTGGGGTAATATCTGTGAAATACTTCAATCCCACTTGTTTTTTTTAAAATGGCAACCAGTAATATCTGTGAAATACTTCAATCCCACTTGTTTTTTTAAAATGGCAACCAGAAGTTGAATTTGTATCTAGAAATTGGCAATTGAATTCCCCTAAAATTGAAAAAGTTTAGAATTGGTTGGTGTTTCCAACTTTACTAAAACTATTTGAGTAACTTGTGGATCATCTAAAACAGCTTCTATTTTAAGTAAAGTTTATTCATGAAAAACAAAATTTCACCTCATCTTGCCTTATTCTCAGTTTTTTTGGGAAATATGATAGACATATTTATATATTATACATTTTTTTTAAAATTCAATAATAAAACAATCACATTTAAAGGTATAGGAAAGTCAAAATTAATCTTGCATGATTCAGATAGAGCATGTAATTTTAAGATACTTTAAATTCACTTATATTTTCAAATGTGTTTTGTTCTCTTGGTATCCCTTGCTAAAAAAATAATATGCACATATCTTACACTAGTGGGAGCTGCTGCTAATTGGTGCCTGCACACATTTGTCTTTTGTGATTGGCTAACTAGATGTGTTCATCTTGCTGCATGTAGTGCAATAATGCTGTTCCTTCAGCAAAGGATAACAAGAGAACAAAGCAAATTTGATAATGGAAGTAAATTGGAAAGTTATTTACAATTGTATGTTCTATCCGAATCATGAATCTAAAAAAAACAAATAAGAAAAAAGCGCCCAGAAAGACTCTAAGTGCAATACAATTTATTTTGAATGGTTAAAAAACTGTAGCCCCAATCCCTTATATCGAGATACTCACAAGAAGCAACCTCAAACATGTGAGGTATGTAATAGCATTCAAAGTCTCAAACAGCGTTTTCCCTGGAATGTGTAGAAACTTCGGCGGACAAGATGTTTGCTTTAAACAATCCCTGAAGTGCTGTTAGAACTTGTTGTGTCCGTCTCATCCAATGGATCTCTTCTCAAAAGCAAACTCTCGTTAAAAGCTGCTCGAGAGTGTAACACCGGTCTGGGTTAGCGTAATAACGTCAGTGACGTGAAGGAGGCGTATCCGAATCATGAAATACATTTTTGGGCTTTCCTGTCCCTTTAATAATAATAAAGGTCTCATCTGTTAAATCTTTTGACAGTGAATCAAAATTTGATCTTTCAATACTCTTTCTTTCCCAGTCAACCAATGTTTGTTTTATTTACTTACTGCGCTTTCCTTTATACATTTATTTGTTTACGTTTTATTTGATTTCTTTAACAGGCCTATCCGCAAGTATTAAGGAAAGACTGGGTGAGAGAATGGCCGGGACAAGTTGTGCTCTGTGTCTCTCAAATGTATTGGACCAGCGAGGTTCAAGAAGCCATCAGTAGTGGGCCAGAGGTGCGTATGATCTTTAGGGAAATGCTAAGACCATATACTTTTAGATAGAATACACTGGCAGGGCTGACTCTATAAATGGCGCATTTGAGAGGGATAGAGAGAGCACATTAACTGTTTTTTAAGACAAATCACTCTCATATGGGGGTCTATTAATTGGGGATCAGCGCACTCTCATGTAAAACCTTGACTTGCTGAATGTTAATCTTTGAGACTGCTGAGTATGGCTGGGTTTAGATTGTATAAAATAGTGTTAGGAGTGTCATTTCATTGTTGAACCCATGCAGCACTCAAACTCAAGGTCATCCTAATCTATTTGAAACTATTAGCAAACCCTGTTATCAAGTGGTTTTCCAGTGCACTGATAGAATTTAAGAACAGAATTTTAAATTTATCACAAAAACACTTTGACAAGAAATTTTCCACTACCTACCTTTACTGTCTTTCAGTACATTTTTGCACATGCTCGTGTTAACACATGAAACTGGTACATGGCCAAAGAAGACCTTTAAAAATGTCCATTTATCATTGCAATTAAAGGGACAGTCTACTCAAAATTAAACTTTTATGATTCAGATAGGGCATGCAATTTTAAACAACTTTCCAATTTACTTTTATCATCAAATTTGCTTTGTTCCCTTAGTGGTATTTTTGAAAAGCTAAACCTAGCTAGGCTCAAACTGATTTCTAAACAGTTGAAAACCGCCTCCTAGCTCAGAGCATTTTGAAAGTTTTTCACAGTTAGACTGTGCTAGTTCACATGTGTCATATAGATAACATTGTGCTCACTCCCGTGAAGTTATTTAGGAGTCTTCCCTAATTGACTACACTGCATGTCTGTCAAAGGCACTTAGATAAGGAGGCTGTCTGCAAAGGCTTAGATACAAGGTAATCACAGAGGTAAAAAGTATATAAATATAACTGTGTTGGTTATGCAAAAACGGGGAATGGGTAATAAAGGGATTATCTATCTTTTTAAATAAGAAAAATGTTGGTGTAGACTGTCACTTTAAGTATTTGGATGTTTAAAAAAAAATGTAATTATACAATTAGAAAAAAATATTGTAAATTGCTAATTGCACATTTCATGAACTGATATTATTGGTTTAAGGGACATTAAATTCAAATTTAATTCACCATACAATGTTTAATTATACAAAATTAAAAACTTTGCAGTGCACTTTCATTATTTATTTTACATATTTTCTGTAATTTAACTCTGAAAAAGTTAGTGTTTCCACTCCTCTAGAGAGGCTGTAGAATGCAGAACCCTGACACTCCTACATGCTGCACAGTGAAAGGTTGAAAGGTCGTGCAGGAGCTCATTTATATCTGTCACTAATTGGCATAACCCAGGTCTGAACCAAAAATGGGCTGGCTCCTAAGCTTTACATTCCTGCTTTTTAAATAAAGATAGCAAGAGAACAAAGATAAATTGATAATAGGAGTAAATTAGAAAGTTGCTTAAAATTGACTGCTCTATCTGAATCATTAAAGAAAAAAAAATGGGTTTAGTGTCCTTTTAAATCTGATGCATAAATAATGCACTGATTGTAATGTACCCTTAAGTTAAACACATGCATTTAAACACTATAGACAACTCATCATCATCAATACTGGATCAATAAGCCATCATATTTTAGTTTGACTTAAGCCGAGTATCTTTTAATTTTTTTTTAACATCTCAGTGAAACGACCCTGTGAAAAACAAATGAAATGTCTGTCCCTTATTTGTTTGTATTTACTTTAAAAACCCAATTTTCCTATTAAATAAAACATCATTTTGGGAACTTAGCTAATTTGAAGAAAGACTTTTTAAATGTGCTTATATGCCCCTAGAAAACTAAGTAAATATAATCACACTGGTTGAATACAAAGCTTTTAAACATGACATAGTCTTGTGGTTTGAAATAAAACTTGTGTTGCTGGTTATGTGGTATTTTGACGGCTGCAGTGAATGATTATTTTGTATCACTTTTCTTTCCATTCAGGGTCTCAAGAATTACTATCAGAAACTTCAACTTCAGCTTAATGATATTGTTGAACTTGTAAGAGGAAAACTGCCCAAGCAAACGAGAACTACGCTGGGTGCTTTGGTGACTATTGACGTACACGCTCGGGATGTTGTTATGGAAATGATAGAATCAGGCACGGCTTTTTGTTCCTTTAATGAAAATTATGTTCAGCCATTCCTTCCCTATGCCAGAAACCATTCATAATTTGTAATGAAACGTACATCTTTGGAAGTTATATAGCATTTAGAAAGCCCCCGTAAATAAGAAACTAATTTTAAGGAACTTTACATTTTAAATGTAATTCCAAATAAAACGATTAAAGGGACATTAAAGTACAAAAAGAAAATTATCACATGCATTTTATTTTTGCGCTATTGGTTCCAGAGTAGCCCTACTGGGAGCTAGCTGGTGATTAGTGGCTACACACGTATACCTTTTGTCATTGGCTAATCAGATGTGTTCAGCTATCTCCCAGTAGTGAATTGCTGCTCTGGGGCTGATTCTGACTTTAGCCACTGTATGTGTTTAACACCTTTGCAGAACCAACATTGCAATATTAAAATAATCTAACATATTTTCTTTTTGCATTTTTATGTCCTTTTAATTATGTGCAGGGAACAAAAAACTTTACAATGTTACGTTCATGATTTAATATTCCTATTCCTGCTTTTCCTGTCATTATATTTTGTAAATTAGTTGTTTTTTTCAACATCCCTTAGAGGGGCTAGAATGCATGAACTCTGATCCTGCAACATGCTATACGCATCACAGTGATTGATTGTCCAGTGTTAAAGCACATTGATATATGTCCCTAATTAGCTATATCAAAGGAGAGCATATAAACACGCTAAAGAAGATTTTTCAAGGGGTGTGTACCTAGATGCAAAACAATGCAAATTGGGTTACCAAACGGACAGTTTAAAATTCTTATGAAATGAGGAAAAGAAAACACTGGGTCTCACGGTAAGTCCAAGAAAGTTTATTGAGGAGCAGGCTTCAAAGAGGACACAGGTTAAGCTCCAACTGACGCGTTTCGCGCATGCGTACATGCGCTTCATCAAAATTCATCAAAATTCTTAGACACGTTTGCTGGCATATTTTTTAAAGTAAAGTGTTAAATCTCTCCTGTTAAAGGGACATTAAACCCAATTTTTTTCTTTCTTTTTCGTTTTTTTAGATCCAGAATACAATTGTAAAAAAGTTTCCAATTTACTTCTATTATCAAATTTGCTTCGTTCTTATGTTATTCTTTGTTGAAGAGATATCTGGATAGGTAGCGCGCACATTTCTGGAGCTCTACATGACAGGAAATAGTGCTGCCATCTAGTGCTCTTGCTACTGTATAACATTGTTGCAAAACTGCTGCCATATAATACTGCAGACACGTGCACACTCCTGAACTTACCTTCCTGCTTTTCAACAATGGATAACACAAAAACAAATAACATTTTTTAATATAAATAAATTGGAAAGTTGATTAAAATGATATGTTCTATCTGAATCATGAAAGAAAAATGTTGGGGTTTATGTCCCTTTAAGTTTACTTGAAGCTTTGTGAAAAAAATGTCGATATCCTTTATTCTCCAGGTGTATCACATGAGACAGACTTCCAATGGCTGGCACAGCTGCGGTACTACTGGGAGAATGAGAATGCCCGTGTGCGCATCATTAACTGCAATGTCAAATATGCCTATGAGTATCTGGGAAATTCACCGCGACTTGTTATAACGCCTCTCACAGACCGATGTTACCGAACTTTGGTAGGTTGTTGCTGTGATTGTAACTTTAAACAATTTCACCTTTTGTATAAAAAGTAAAAACATTCTTCTTCGTTTCACTAATATTTGTTCAGAGGGAAATGTTGGTTTTACAACAATTTAATTAATAAAAACGAAAAAATATTTTGTTGCAGTAAGAGAAGGGGCATATTTAGGTCTTGTGCTGCCCCAGGCACTCAAAATTTCCCCCTTTCAGGTTTTAAGCCTTTTTTGGCTCTAATACTTTTTGGCCCGGGTGTAATTTGACTTTTTTTTTCATGGCATTTCCAAAGTAAAACACTTTCATACACTCAGGTGGGTTGAATTAGCACATGTGTACACAGTATATACATGTGAGATTGTGAGCAGTAATACTATTTAAATATACAGTATATTTATATATATATATATATATATATATATATATATATATATATATAAATGCAGATGGCTAGCGCGCTAGTTAAGTCACCTACTGCTCCCAATAGAGACTCAAAAGGTTCTGCTCCCCCCAATCTCCCGCCCTAGGCAAGTGCCTTGTTTGCCTAGACCAAAATACGCCCTTGAGTAAGAGCAAGCTTAGTGAATGAGCACAGAGTTGTAGCTTAGGTGAGAACCAGGCACAGATGCTCTCAGGTTCCCCCCTGGCTCCCATCCTCAATGGTTTAGTGAATAGTGCACATAAAGATGGAATGATAAAGGCTTTCTTGCATTTATTTTTAATTTGTGATGAATCCATTTTTTTAATTTTATTTTAAATGGAGGGTTAATCAGTAATGGCAGATGTTGCTAATGGACTTGTTACATTATACTTATTTTTATGCTTAATACAACACCTCATAATTAACAAGTTCAGTTAAAATCATCATACTGTGTAACTTAGAGGAATACGGTTATCTAAAAACGAGGAGACTCCCAACTTTTGTAATCTTGGCTATATTTAATAAATAATAGATATGCTAGCAGGAGTATAGAAAGAAGAGTTTGGGTACTTTAGACACTGGGATAATTACAAAGTTAATATGCTGAGTTCTTGTAAGGTAAGGTGGAAAACTTACTTTGTAATGTCGTGATCTAAAGATGTACAATTTTACAACTTTTTAGATACGTGTATGTCTCTCCAGACAGTTCTCTCATTATTGCTTATACCAAAAATGTGATCAACATGTATACCATTTGTATTGTATAATTGTTATTATCTAAATAAAGCTGATTTACAAACTCTCAAAAAAAAGAAATAATCATACTGTTAGAATGTTTGATTGTGAATATTAATAATAATAATGACATTTTGTTTCATTATGAATATTAATAATAATAATAATGAAATTATCGTCGGTTATCAATATTAATATTCAATAACACTTTAAAATATTTCCTAAATTCTGACCAGTTAATCTTTATGACACACAATTATTATATTTGTGCAGTAAATCGAATATCCATTATGACCAGGTATGTGTATTAATTGATTATTACAATCTTAAAGTAATTTAACACGCTATAAAAATCTTTAGATCAAATAATATTCAAATAATATTCAATTAGATTGTCTGGTACAAATCTCACTAAATCTAATAGAACTTCCAGGAAAGTATAATTCAACTATTTTGCCCAAAATAGTCTTATAATACTTAAAATAATCAACCAGAGATTGTTACACAATACTATCAATTCAACATATATCAAGTAATTAAATAATTCTAATTTAGCCACAGGGACTAGTGCAATGTCTATGAGATATCACAGTGAAATAAAAATGAATTTGTAAATATCAATGCCTAATATTGTGAATATTAATGCCTAACCCTTTTCTCAATAATAATTGACTTAGTGCTAGTATATTTAATATATGAAATACACTGGTCTATTTAATACTAGGTTACAACTATTAAGTACCTTTTAAATCCCAATTAAACTATGGCTATAGACAATATCTTTGCTAAAGTAAATTAAAGATATTAAACCGCTTATACATTATAAGTTAACCAATTTGAGAGGTCAGTCCTCAGATATTTCTATTGTCATACTTGAATGAATTCACTATTTTGCAGCAGGAAAACAGGTCACATAGTTATATCTCTCTTGCCCCCAGAGAGAGTTCCAGCTAGGGTTTAGAGACTTGTCCAAAAGTAGGCCAAAAAAGTGTGTGAGTCTCTGGGTAACAAAGTGAGTCTGTCCCTTTCTTGTATAGTGCAAAAGCTTATATCAGTGATAGACTCCTCCTTCATTACTAAATCATTCAATGGAAATCAGAGTACGCCCTTTGAGTCTGAGCTCACCCTCTCATAGGCTACTGAGAAATGCCACTTTGCAATTCAATCCCCCTTTGATTGAATATCTCTGGCTGCAATTCCCGTATCGAACACCCGGGGGCAACAAGAATTGAAATGTGGTTTTATCAGTAAGATAATGTTCTTAAACTACAAAACAATATATTTCCTTATATATCAATTTTTATAGAAATGTATATTCAATACATTTATAATTTCCTAGTTTTAATAAAGTATTTGGTTAATATTTAGTTAATGTGATTATTTAATTTGACTGAGTACGTATTTTTAAGACTAAACTTGGGTATAATTTGATATCTATCATATATATATATATATATATATATATATATATATATATATATATATATATATATATATATATATATATATATAAAATACAAATATACCTAGCTAATGTATACTCCCAGACAATTTTCTGTTTATAGGGTTATGAGTTGAAGAGTCATATTTCTATTTGGAGATAAGGGGTATAATAATATGATTTAATTTTTCAGTAGTTATATTATGTTAATGATTAGATTTTAGGGAATATTAAATAGTATCATTTCACCAGTACTTTGATGTTATATTGTATTTTGCTAAATTTTCCAGTCATTTTTATATTATACACATTTCATGTGAGTAGAATTCTGTTGTAATTAAATCATGACAGATATATATATTTAAGCATTATTATTATTGACTATTTAATATATATGTTTTATTTCATAATTTCAAATGTCTTAATAATTTTTGAGTGCATGGAATCATGTCTATGATAATATTCGTAGGACAGCTTATTTAGTATGTTTTCATTCCAAAACCTGATAGTTCATCTGATGGTACATCAGATTTCTGAAATATAAAGAAATGTTCTTGGTCAAATATTTTAAACTCACCAATACAGCTATTTATATAATATAGCAGACACTTATCTTATGTAGTATATGGCATTAGACGTATCTCCCAGACCCATATATATATATATATATATATATATATATATATATATATATATACGATATATATATATATATATATATATATATATATACGTTTATGCAATACTAAGGTACAAATGAAATATATGAAAATCATCTAAAATGTATTTAAAATTTCAACTCTTATTAGAACTTCCCCCATAACACCAAGGGCATTGGAAGCTGACACAGAGTCTGGGGTTGTATATTTAACTTAACGTGAATTAGTTGACTCTTAATTTTATTACACCTTGCCCATGCAGGAAATCGTTGAAGGCAATTCCTTTGAGGTTTGACAAATGTCTGCTTTGAACTTTGAGATGTGTATTGAATATGACAAATGATCCGAGTCCTGAGTCTATCTCCAGGTCCCTTGAATAGCCCTGTATTTTGCAGTGCTCAAAACATATCGAAGTTTAATATTTCATATATAAATTAATTATTTTATCTTATTTTATATATATATATATATATATATATATATATATATATATATATATATATATATATAATCTAATTTCGCTCACAAATTATCTGACAATACTATGTAGACCATAGTATGCTAGGGTTAGTAATACAAAACAAATACACAGTGTAACAAATTACAATGCATTTTTTTTGCAGAATGTCCCTTTAATTGCTTCAGTACAATTAACTGCATATATCTAAATTATTTGACCCCCTGCTTAGCACAGTTATATTAATTAGTTTCTTCAGAGCAATAATTTGTTTTATAATGTTGCAATTTGTTAATGTTTATTTCATGTAATTGGCAAGAGTCCATGAGCTAGTGACGTATGAACTAGTGACGTATGGGATATACAATCCTACCAGGAGGTGCAAAGTTTCCCAAAACTCAAAATGCCTATAAATACACCCCTCACCACACCCACAATTCAGTTTTTACAAACTTTGCCTCCTATGGAGGTGGTGAAGTAAGTTTGTGCTAAGATTTCTACGTTGATATGCGCTTCTCAGCATTTTGAAGCCCGATTCCTCTCAGAGTACAGTGAATGTCAGAGGTATGTGAAGGGAGTATCACCTATTGAATGCAATGGTTTTCCTCATGGGAGATCTATTTCATAGGTTCTCTGTTATCGGTCGTAGAGATTCATCTCATACCTCCCTTTTCAGATCGACGATATACTCTCATATTCCATTACCTCTACTGATAACTGTTTCAGTACTGGTTTGGCTATCTGCTATATGTGGATGGGTGTCTTTCGGTAAGTATGTTTTCATTACTTAAGACACTCAGCTATGGTTTGGCACTTTATGCATTAATATAAAGTTCTAAATATATATGTATTGTACTTATATTTTCCATGAGTCAGGTTTATGTATATTTCTTTTTGCAGACTATCAGTTTCATATTTGAGAAAAAACATATTTAGGAAAATATTTTTCTTACCTGGGGTATAGTCTTTTTTCAATTGACTGCTTTTTTATTAAATTTCACAAGCAAAATTAGGCTCGCGAGGGCGCAAAATGCCAAAGTTTATTGCGTCATTCTTGGCGCAAGATTTTTTTTAGGGCAAAGGTACGTCCGATGACGCAAAATTTTAATTTCTGGCGTCTTAGTTGATGCTGTGTTCCTATCACAAGGTTGCGTCTACAATGGCGCAAGTGTGTCATTTCCGGATGTTGTTAGCGCCAAAGAAATTTCAGTTTGCATTGTGTGTCATACTTGGCGCCAAATAATTTCATTATTTGAAACCCCATTCCTCTATGCCTCTTGCCTTTTTCTATATCAGAGGGCTATGCTGTTTGCATTTTTTTCCCAGTCCTGAAACTGCCATGTAAGGAAATTGATAATTTTGCTTTATATGTTGTTTTTTCTCTTACATTTGCAAGAGTCTCAATCTGATCCTGTCTCAGAAACCACTGTTGGAACCCTGCTGCCTGATAACAGTTCTACCAAAGCTAAGTGCATCTGTTGTAAATTTGTGGATATTATATCTCCAGCTGTGGTATGTAATAGTTGTCATGATAAGCTTTTACATGCAGAGAATGTGTCCATCAGTAAAAGTACAATGCCTGTTGTTCCTTCAACATCTAATGTACATGATAAACCTGTGAATATAAAAGATTTTATTGCTGATGCGATTCAGAAGGCTTTGTCTGCCATCCCGCCTTCTAATAAATGTAAAAGGTCTTTTAAAACTTCTCATAAAGTTGATGAAATTTCAAATGACCGAAAACATACTGAATTATCCTCCTCTGATGAGGATCTATCTGATTTAGAAGATCCTTCCTCAGATATTGACACTGACAAATCTACTTATTTATTTAAAATGGACTATATTCGTTCCTTGTTAAAAGAGTTGTTGATTACATTGGATATTGAGGAAACTAGTCCTCTTGATATTAAAACCAGTAAAATTTTAAATTCTGTTTATAAACCTCCTTTGGTTACTCAAGAGGTTTTTCCAGTTCCTGATGCTATTTTTGATATGATTTCTAAGGAATGGAATAGTCCTGGTACTTCTTTTATTCCTTCTTCAAGGTTTAAAAAATTGTATCCTTTGCCAGCATTTAGATTGAAGTTTTGGGAAAAGATCCCCAAAGTTGATGGGGCTATTTCTACTCTTGCTAAACGTACTACTATTCCTATGGAAGATAGTACTTCTTCTAAAGACCCTTTAGATAGGAAACTTGAATCTTAACCAGAATAAAAAAATAAGCTTTCCTTAGATACCTTCTCAGGCCTGCCATTTCTATGGCTGATGTTGCAGCTGCATCAACTTTTTGGAAAGTTTAGCGCAACAGGAAATGGATCCTGATTTGTCTAGCATTGTTCGCTTGCTTCAACATGCTAATCATTTTATCTGTGATGCCATTTTTGATATCATCACAAATTGATGTTAAATCTATGTATTTAGCTATTTTAGCTAGAAGAGCTTTGTGGCTCAAATATTGGAATGCTGACATGGTATCTAAGTCTAGATTACTATCGCTTTCCTTCCAAGGTAATAAGTTATTTGTTTCTCAGTTGGATTTGATTATTTCAACTGTCACTGGGGGGAGGGAGTTTTTTTTGCCTCAGGATAAAAGACCTAAGGGTAAATCTAAAGCTTCTAACCATTTTCGTTCCTTTTGTCAAAATAAGGAACAGAAACCTAATCCTTCCCCCAAAGAATCTGGTTCCAATTGGAAACCTTCTTCAAGTTGGAGAAAATCCAAACCATTTAAGAAACCAAAGCCAGCCCCCAAGTCTGCATGAAGGTGCAGATCTCATTCCAGCTCAGCTGGTAGAGGGCAGATTAAGATTCTGTCCAAAATCAATGGATTCAGAGTATTGTCTCCCAAGGGTACTGAATAGGATTCAGAGTAAAACCTCCTGTGAGAAGATTTTTTCTCTCACGCATCCCAGCAAATCCAGTAAAGGCTCAGGCTTTTCTGAAGTGTGTTTCAGACCTGGAGCTTTCAGGGGTAATCATACCAGTTCCGTTTCAGGAACAGGGTTTGGGGTTTTATTCAAATCTATTCATTGTCCCAAAGAAAGAAGATTCATTCAAGCCAGTTCTGGATCTGAAAATTTTGAATCGTTATGTAAGTGTGCCAACTTTCAAAATGGTGACTATAAGGACTATTCTGCCTTTTGTTCAGCAAGGGAATTATATGTCCACAATAGACTTACAGGATGCATATCTTCATATTCTGATTCATCCAGACCACTATCAGTGTCTGAGATTCTCTTTTCTAGACAAGCATTACCAATTTGTCGCTCTTCCATTTGGTTTAGCGACAGCTCCAAGAATCTTTTCAAAGGTTCTCTGTGCCCTACTCTATGTCATCAGAGAACGAGGTATTGCGGTGTTTCCTTATTTGGACGATATCTTGGTACTAGCACAGTTTTTACATTCTGCAGAATCTCACACGAATCAACTAGTGTTGTTTCTTCAAAGACATGGTTGGAGGATCAATTTACCAAAAAGTTCTTTGATTCCTCAGACAAGGGTCACCTTTTTAGGTTTCCAGATAGATTCATTGTCCATGACTCTGTCTCTAACAGAGACGATTAAAATTGGTTTCAGCATGCCGGAACCTTCAGTCTCAATCATTCCCTTCAGTAGCTATGTGCATGGAAGTTTTAGGTCTCATGACTGCAGCATCGGACACAATCCCCTTTGCTCGTTTTCATATGAGACCTCTCCAGCTTTGTATGCTGAATCAATGGTTGCAGGGATTATACAAAGATATCACAATTAATATCCTTAAATCCCAATGTTCGACTCTCTCTGACTTGGTGGTTAGATCACCATTGTATAGTTCAAGGGGCCTCTTTTGTTCGTCCAACCTGAACTGTGATCACAACAGATGCAAGTCTTTCAGGTTGGGGAGCTGTCTGGGGATCTCTGACAGCACAAGGGGTTTGGAAATCTCAAGAGGCGAGGTTACCTATCAATATTTTAGAACTCCATGCTATTTTCAGGGCTCTTCAGGTTTGGCCTCTGTTGAAGAGAGAACCGTTCATTTGTTTTCAGACAGACAATATCACAACTGTGGCATATGTCAATCATCAGGGTGGAATTCACAGTCCCCAAGCTATGAAAGAAGTATCTTGGATACTTGCTTGGGCGGAATCCAGCTCCTGTCTAATTTCTGCGGTTCATATCCCAGGTATAGACAGTTGGGAAGTGGATTACCTCAGCTGTCTGACTTTACATCTGGGGAAGTGGTCGCTCCATCCAGATGTGTTTTCTCAGATTGTTCAGATGTGGGGTCTCCCAGAAAAAGATCTGATGGCTTCCCATCTAAACAAGATACTACCCAGGTACCTGTCCAGGTCCAGGGATCCTCAGACGGAAGCGGTGGATGCGTTAACAGTTCCTTGGTGTTACCAACCTGCTTATATTTTCCCGCCTCTAGTTCTTCCAAGAGTGATCTCCAAAATCATCATGGAACAATTGTTTGTGTTGCTGGTAGCTCCAGCATGGCCTCACAGGTTTTGGTATGCGGATCTTGTTCGGATGTCCAGTTGCCAACCTTGGCCACTTCCATTAAGGCCAGACCTTCTGTCTCAAGGTCCGTTTTTCCATCAGGATCTTGAATCATTAAATTTGAAGGTATGGAAATTGAACGCCTAGTGCTTAGTCATAGAGGTTTCTCTGACTCAGTGATTAATACTATGTTACAGACTCGTAAATCTGTTTCTAGGAAGATTTATTATCGAGTTTGGAAGACTTATATTTCATGGTGTTCTCATAATTTCTCCTGGCATTCTTTTAAAATTCCTAGAATTTTACAGTTCTTTCAGGATGGTTTGGATAAGAGTTTGTCTGCAAGTTCCTTGAAGGGACAAATCTCTGCTCTTTCTGTTTTATTTCACAGAAAGATTGCTAAGCTTCCTGATATTAACTGTTTTGTACAGGCTTTGGCCCGTATCAAGCCTGTCATTAAATCAATCTCTCCTCCTTGGAGACTTAATTTGGTTTTGAGGGCTTTACAGGCTCCTCTGTTTGAGCCTATGCATTCTTTGGTCATCAAACTACTTTCTTAGAAAGGGTTGTTCCTTTTGGCCATCTCTTCTGCTAGAAGAGTTTCCGAATGATCTGCTCTTTCTTGTGAATCTCCTTTTCTGATTTTCCATCAGGATAAGGCAGTTTTGCGAACTTCATTTAAATTTCTACCTAAGGTTGTGAATTCTAAGAACATTAATAGAGAAATTGTTGTCCCTTCTTTGTGTCCTAATCCTAAGAATTCTTTGGAGAGATCCTTACATTCTTTGGATGTGGTAAGAGCTTTGAAATATTATGTTGAAGCTACTAAAGATTTCAGGAAGACTTCTAGTCTATTTGTTATCTTTTCTGGTTCTATGAAAGTTCAGAAGGCTTCTGCCATTTCCTTGGCATCTTGGTTAAAGCTTTTGATTCATTAGGCTTATTTAGAGTCGAGTCAGGCTCCGCTTCAAAGAATTACAGCTCATTCTACTAAATCAGTCTTCACTTTGTGGGCTTTTAGGAATGAAGCTTCAGTTGATCAGATTTGCAAAGCAGCAACTTGGTCTTCTTTGTATACATTTACTAAATTCTACCGTTTTGATGTATTTGCTTCTTCGGAAGCAGTTTTTGGTAGAAAAGTTTTTCAGGCAGCTGTTTCAGTTTGATTCCTCTGCTTATGTTTTTAAGTTTTTTCTTTTCATTATGAAAATAAACTTATATTTTGGGTTGTGGATTAATTTTTTTCAGCGGAAAATGGCTGTTATTATTTTTATCCCTCCATCTCTAGTGACTCTTCTGTGGAGTTCCACATCTTGGGTATTACTATCCCATATGTTACTAGCTCATGGACTCTTGTCAATTACATGAAAGAAAACATAATTTATGTAAGAACTTACCTGATAAATGCATTTCTTTCATATTGGCAAGAGTCCACGGGACCCATCCTTTTTTATGGTGGTTATGATTTTTTGTATAAAGCACAATTATTTCCAAATTCCTTTGTTGATGCTTTTTACTCCTTTCTTTATCACCCCACTACTTGGCTATTCGTTAATCTGAATTGTGGGTGTGGTGAGGGGTGTATTTATAGGCATTTTGAGGTTTGGGAAACTTTGCCCCTCCTGGTAGGATTGTATATCCCATACGTCACTAGCTCATGGACTCTTGCCAATGTGAAAGAAATAAATTTATCAGGTAAGTTCTTACGTAAATTATGTTTTTTACCTGTAATGAACCATGTGTATGTTTGTTTGTCAGATTGGAGCCTTCTATTTAAATCTTGGAGGAGCACCAGAGGGTCCTGCCGGCACAGGAAAAACCGAGACCACTAAAGATTTGGCCAAAGCTTTAGCTGTTCAGTGTGTTGTTTTTAACTGCTCTGATGGGCTGGATTACATAGCAATGTCAAAGGTGCGTAAATCATATATGTAGTGACATATGCAAAGTATCTGGGAATGAAAAGTAAAGATATTAATTATAGTTCAGGGCAGTATGATTCATATTTACGCTGTGTGTTACATTATAAATTATAATGCTTACATAGGAACAGTTAAAATTAAAAACAAAATAAAAATATGCCTTTTGCATTGTCTAGGCAAAGATATAGTTAAAGGGACATTAAATGGAATTTTTTTCTTTAATGATTCAGATAGAGCATGCAATTTTAAGCAGCTTTCTAATTTATTCCTATTATCAATTTATCTTCATTCTATTGCTATCTTTATTTAAAAAGCCAGAATGTGATACATAGGAGCCGGCCCATTTTTGGTTGAGAACCTGGGTTATGCTTGCTTATTGGTGGGTAAATGTCAGCCTCCAATAAGCAAGCGCTATCCATGGTGCTGAACCTAAAATGGGCTGGCTGCTAAGATTTACATTCATGATTTTCAAATAAAGATAGCAAAAGAACGAAGAAAAAATTATAATAGGAGTAAATTAGAAAGTTGATTAAAATTGCATGCTCTATCTGAATCATGAAAGAAAAAACATTGGGTTCAGTGTCCCTTTAATTGACATGAAACCCTCCATTTGCACTTGGAATATAAAATGCAGGACATTTTAATGACCCTGTTAAAAAAAAATGCAAGGCAGGTGGATCTAAGGTTTATGATGTTGTCTTCCTTTCCGTCTGGATTACTTGGAAATTGACAGTAAGAGCTAGTTAAAGGGGCACTGTACCCAAATGTTTTCTTTTGTGATTTAGATAGAGCATGCAATTTTAAGCAACTTTCTAAGTTACTCCTACTATCAAATTTTCTTCATTCTCTTGGTATCTTCATTTGAAAAGCAAGAATGTAAGTTTAGATGCCGGCCCATTTTTGGTGAACAACCTGGGTTGTCCTTGCTGATTGGACAGCATCAATAAACATGTGCTCTCCAGGGTTCTGAAACAACAATGGGCTGGCTCCTTAGCTTAGAGGCCATCTTTTTTAAATAAAGATAGCAAGAGAACAAAGAAAAATTGATAATAGGAGTAAATTAGAAAGTTGCTTAAAATTGCATGCTCTATATGAATCAAGAAAGAAAAAATTTGGGTTCAGTGTCCCTTTAACAGGTGAACAAGACAGGGAAAGGCAAAGCACATCACAGGCTCCTCCTTGTTTGTTTTTTGTTTTCATAAAAGGGAATAGAATTTTTTATAAAGTATATCTCGAGGCTGCAAAATATCTTAACTATTCAAGAAGAGGCATTTCGAGATTTAGAAGCTGCTGATTATTTTTTACTAAGTGTGACATATAAAAGTGTATCTCATAATGTATTCCTTATTGTATTTTATCTGATTTGACAGCTTATATGTGTTAAGAAACAGATACACTGTGTCATCAAACGTAGTGTAAGGAGACT
Source organism: Bombina bombina (assembly GCF_027579735.1). NCBI lineage: Eukaryota > Metazoa > Chordata > Amphibia > Anura > Bombinatoridae > Bombina > Bombina bombina. The sequence continues at coordinate 294,918,240 of NC_069505.1, read as the reverse complement.
ATAATAAAGACCCCTTTTTATTAGTTAAAGGGACAGTCTACTGCAGAATTGGTATTTTTTAAAAAGATAGATGATCCCTTTATTACCCATTCTCTAGTTTTGCTTAGCCAACACGGTTATATTAATACACTCTTTACTTCTGTGATTACCTTGTATCTAAGCCTCTGCAGACTGCCCCCTTATCTCAGTTTTGACAGATTTGCATTTTAGCCAATCAGCACCCTCTCATAAATAACTCCATGGGAGTGAGCACAATGTTATCTATATGGTAAACATGAACTACCGCTGTCTAGCTGGGAAGGACTGTCCAAATGCACTGAGATAAGAGGCGGCCTTCAAGGGCTTAGAAATTTGCATATGAGCCTAGCTAAAAGCAAATTTCATGATAAAAGTAAATTGGCAAGTTAAGAATTGCATGTCCTATCTGAATCATGAAAGTTTAATTTTGACTAGACTGTCCCTTTAATACTTTATTGGCATTAATTAAGCATAACATTATTGGAACACCCCAGTATATCTGGGAAAATGCTATATAAATATATTTACAAACATTCAGTTATGATGGATGAGGTTTGTGTATTGTTATATAATTACATATGTTTATGTATTTATTTCCCTTTAGTTTTTCAAGGGCTTAGCTTCCTCCGGTGCATGGGCTTGTTTTGATGAGTTTAATCGTATTGAGCTGGAGGTGCTGTCGGTTGTGGCTCAGCAGATACTATGTATTCAGAGAGCAATCCAGATGAAAATGGAACTGTTCAACTTTGAAGGGACGGAACTGAAGTTAAATCCCAACTGCTTTGTAGCCATCACCATGAACCCAGGTTACGCAGGACGTTCTGAGCTGCCAGACAACCTCAAGGTAAAGTGGCTGATTTCATGCACTTTTCCCTATGCTGTGACATCATATCATAGTCATTTGTAATATGATTAACAGTTTTTTTTAAATATACTCTTTTAAGAATAGCTAATCCTGTACTGATTTAAAGAGTAAAAAAAAAACAGAAAAACTATTTCTTGATTCAGATAGACTGTAAAATAAAAAAATAAAACAACAAAAAACATTCCAAATTATTTCTATTATTGAACTTACTTTCTTCTCTTCGTATCTTTTGTTGAAAAGCGGTTAGCAAGGTTTAGGAATGTGCATGTGAATGGAGCAATATATAGCAGCAGTTTTATAACTATGTTATACATTTGCAAGAAGAGTAGGTGGCAGTAGTGTTTGCTGTCACGTACTTCTCCAGTAATCTGCATGCTACATATCTAGATCTCTCTTCCCCACTTTAATTATTTTAGAATCCTCTGAGGGCAAATCTGCTGATCTTAACCCCATTCAATATTCATGTGTACTTTGCAAAACTGTACCAGTATCTGAGATTAATCAGATATGCAATAGTTGTGTATCTCAGATTAATCAGCTATGCAATAGCTGTGTATCTCAGATTAATCAGCTATGCAATAGCTGTGTATCTCAGATTAATCAGCTATGCAATAGCTGTGTATCTCAGATTAATCAGCTATGCAATAGCTGTGTATCTCAGATTAATCAGATATGCAATAGCTGTGTATCTCAGATTAATCAGCTATGCAATAGTTGTGTATCTCAGATTAATCAGCTATGCAATAGCTGTGTATCTTAGATTAATCAGATATGCAATAGCTGTGTATCTCAGATTAATCATATATGCAATAGTTGTGTATCTCAGATTAATCAGCTATGCAATAGTTGTGTATCTCAGATTAATCAGATATGCAATAGCTGTGTATCTCAGATTAATCATATATGCAATAGTTGTGTATCTCAGATTAATCAGATATGCAATAGTTGTGTATCTCAGATTAATCACATATGCAATAGTTGTGTATCTCAGATTAATCAGCTATGCAATAGTTGTGTATCTCATATTAATCAGCTATGCAATAGTTGTGTATCTCAGATTAATCAGCTATGCAATAGTTGTGTATCTCAGATTAATCAGCTATGCAATAGCTGTGTATCTTAGATTAATCAGATATGCAATAGCTGTGTATCTCAGATTAATCATATATGCAATAGTTGTGTATCTCAGATTAATCAGCTATGCAATAGTTGTGTATCTCAGATTAATCAGATATGCAATAGCTGTGTATCTCAGATTAATCATATATGCAATAGTTGTGTATCTCAGATTAATCACATATGCAATAGTTGTGTATCTCAGATTAATCACATATGCAATAGTTGTGTATCTCAGATTAATCACATATGCAATAGTTGTGTATCTCAGATTAATCACATATGCAATAGGTGTGTATCTCAGATTAATCAGATATGCAATAGGTGTGTATCTCAGATTAATCAGATATGCAATAGTTGTGTATCTCAGATTAATCAGATATGCAATAGTTGTGTATCTCAGATCAATCAGCTATGCAATAGTTGTGTATCTCAGATTAATCAGCTATGCAATAGTTGTGTATCTCAGATTAATCAGATATGCAATAGTTGTGTATCTCAGATTAATCAGATATGCAATAGTTGTGTATCTCAGATTAATCAGCTATGCAATAGTTGTGTATCTCATATTAATCAGCTATGCAATAGTTGTGTATCTCAGATCAATCAGCTATGCAATAGTTGTGTATCTCATATTAATCAGCTATGCAATAGTTGTGTATCTCAGATTAATCAGCTATACAATAGTTGTGTATCTCAGATTAATCAGCTATGCAATAGTTGTGTATCTCAGATTAATCAGCTATGCAATAGTTGTGTATCTCAGATTAATCAGCTATGCAATAGTTGTGTATCTCAGATTAATCAGCTATGCAATAGTTGTGTATCTCATATTATGCATGTACCTCAGCAAACAGCAGTCGTTCCATCTAACACTGTGTGTCCTGCTCCAGTATTAATTTCTCAGGGTCTATTTACTGATTTTACCGCTGAGTTTAAAAATATTTTGTGCTCTACTATGGTTGAAATTCTAGCGACTCTTTGTAGACCAAGTAAGCATAAGTGCAAGTCTGTGGAAACTAAGGCAAATATTTCAGTTTCCCATTCTCAGTGTTAAATACCACAAATTCTTCAGGATTCTGATTCAGATGACTCAGAGTCTGATTCAGAAGGAGAAGTGTACTCTGAGGAGAAGGAGCCTGAACCTGATTCTGATGCAGACTTCTCTTTCAGGTTTAAGGTGGATCACATCTGCTTTTTGCTGCATGAGGTACTTTAAACTCTGGGTGTATCTGATGATAAGCCTGATGAAAAGAAATCCGTTAACCAGTTAAATGTTATTTTCAAGGCTTCTCCAAAAACGCCTGAGGTTTTTCAGTTTCCTAACTTCATTCAATGTTTATGTTTTCAAGATCTGTAAAGCACAAGTGATTCAACCTGTTCCTTTGTCAGAATCGGAACAATGGTTTTAATCCAACCTGTTTATAGTCCCAAAGAAGGAGTAAACCTTCAGACTCATCTTAGATCTGAAAACTCTAAACAAATTCCTAAAAGTTCCTACCTTTAAGATGGAGACAATACACACAATCTTACCTCTGATCCAACAGGGTCATTTTAAGTCTACAATAGACCTGGAAAATGCATACCTGCATATTCCAATACACGATGATCACTATCAGTTCTTAAGTTTTGCTTTCCACAACAAACATTTTCAATTTGTCAGTACATATCAGTTGCACCGTATCTGAACAATATTTGGATACAAGCCTTTTCTCAATCTCAAGCAATAGCTCACTCTCACAGACTGTTGCTATTTCTCCAGGAACATGGCTGGAAGATAAATCACCTATAGAGTTCCTTTACTCCAGCCACCAAAGTCTCTTTTCTGGGAGTTTCAACAGATTCTGTGTCGATGCGTCTGTCCTTAACAAAACCCAAATGCTTATAGCTTCAAAGAGTTTGTGCTCTTCTCCAACCAACTGCTTCTCCAACAGAGGCTCAGTGTATAGAAGTAATGGGACTGATGGTAGTGGCTTCGAACGCAGTTCTACTTGCTCGCTTTCACTTACGTCCTCTTCAACTGTTCATGCTTTGTCAATGGACAAAGAATTATCTGTAGTTAGAGCTGCAGATTGTTCTAAATTTGTCTGTAAGACAATCTTTATCCTGGTGGCTAGAAGATCCTTCCTTGATCCTTGGGGAATCTTTTTTTTGGGCCTTCATGGGCTGTGGTGGCTACAGATGTCAGCTTATTAGGATGGAACGCTGTCTGGGAGTCTCGAAGAGTGCAAGAAGTCTTGCCACCTTTGGAGGTGAGGTTACCTATCAACATCTTTGAACTCCAGGCAATCATGAGAGCTCTTAAGGGGTCTATTTATCAAAGGCGTTCACCAGCCTTTGACCCCCTACGACTGCAGGTTCTCACAAGAAAACCTGCAGACCGTATTTAGCAAGTAGCGGTCATCAGACTGCTGCTTCCCTAACCTTTCACCACCTCTTAGGTGGTGAATTTCGATCCCCCCGATCTTGTCCGACCGGGGAGCGCGTGATTTGAAAAATAGCGCTCCCGTGCAATGCTGATTTCCGGCAGCGAAATTCAGCCTGCCAGAGTTGAGCTGCGGTGGACAGGGGAGTGTATGTGCGCCCCTGTCCGCCTCAGCTTGATTAATTGACCCCTTAGTCTTTGCCCCTTTTAAAGAAGGAAAAGTGTATCTGCTTTCAGTCAGACAATTTCACGGCAGTGGCATATATAAATCACCAAGGAGGGACTCGCAGACCCTTAGCTATGCAAGAGGTCTCTCAAATTTTAATTTGGGTGGAACAGGATCAATGTACTCTGTCTGCAATTCACATCCCAGGTGTAAAGAATGGAGGCGGTCTATCTCAGCTGTCAGTCAGTTCATCCAGGAAAAGTGGTCTCTTCAGCAAGAGTTTTTCAATCATCTAGTGTCCTGATAGGGTCTTCCAGAGATATACTTCATGACTTCTTGCTTGAACCACAAACTACCGCTTTATTGTGCCAGATCCAAAGACCCAAATGTGCACAATAGATGCCCTAGTCTGTCCTTTGAACGTTCATCTGGCTTATCTGTTCCCTCCATTTGTTCTTGTCCAAAGAATAATTGTGCAGATCATTCTAATAGCTTCAGCTTGGCCTCGCAGGACCTGGTACGCAGCTCTGATTCACATGTCCAATTCTTCTCCTTACCTTCTTCCTCAGAGACAGGACCTATAGTCTCAAGGTCCTCTTTTCCACCCAGTTCTCAAATCTCTAAGTTTGATGGTGTGGAGGCTAAGCGCCTGATTCTCAAGCACAGAGGTTACTCAGATGCTGTTATTAGCACCTATTCAGGCCAGGAAAACTGTAACTCAAAAAATGTACCATAAAATTTGTAAGGTATATTTCTCTTGTTAAGTGTATCCAGTCCACGGATCATCCATTACTTGTGGGATATTCTCCTTCCCAACAGGAAGTTGCAAGAGGATCACCCACAGCAGAGCTGCTATATAGCTCCTCCCCTAACTGCCATATCCAGTCATTCTCTTGCAAGTCTCGACAAAGATGGACGTAGTAAGAGGAGAGTGGTGTATTATAGTTAGTTTCTTAACTTCAATCAAAAGTTTGTTATTTTTAAATGGTACCGGAGTGTACTGTTTTATCAAAGGCAGCATTAGAAGAAGAATCTGCCTGTGATTTCTATGATCTTAGCAGAAGTAACTAAGATCCATTGCCGTTCTCACATATTCTGAGGAGTGAGGTTACTTCAGAGAGGGAATGGCGTGCAGGTTTTCCTGCAATAAGGTATGTGCAGTAAACATATTTCTAGGGATGGAACTTGCTAGAAAAATGCTGCTGATACCGGATTAATGTAAGTTAAGCCTAAATGCAGTGATTTAATAGCGACTGGTATCAGGCTTATTAACAGAGATACATACTCTTATAAAAGTGTAATATAAAACGTTTGCTGGCATGTTTAATCGTTTTTATATATGCTTTGGTGATAAAACTTATTGGGGCCTAGTTTTTTCCACATGGCTGGCTTTATTTTTGCCTAGAAACAGAGGCTTTCCACTGTTAGAGTATAAAAGTTACAGTTGGTGCAGTTAAAATTACAAACTGTGACATTCAGCTTCCCTCAGCAGTCCCCTGCATGCTATAGGACATCTCTGATGGGCTCAAAAGGCTTCAAAAGTAGGAGCTGTGGCAGTTGTTATGACTGTTTAAAAAAACATATTTTTCGTTTTGTTAATCTGTTTTTTGTATTAAGGGGTTAATCATCCATTTGCAAGTGGGTGCAATGCTCTGCTAACTTGTTACATACACTGTAAAAACTTTGTTAGTGTAACTGCCTTTTTTCACTGTTATTTCAAATTTTGCCAAAATTTGTTTCTCTTAAAGGCACAGTAACGTTTTTTATATTGCTTGTTAACTTTGTTTAAAGTGTTTTCCAAGCTTGCTAGTCTCATTGCTAGTCTGTACAAACATGTCTGACACAGAGGAAACTACTTGTTCATTATGTTTAAAAGCCATGGTGGAGCCCCATAGGAGAATGTGTACTAAATGTATTGATTTCACCTTAAACAGTAAAGATCAGTCTTTATCTATAAAAGAATTGTCACCAGAGGGGTCTGTCGAAGGGGAAGTTATGCCGACTAACTCTCCCCACGTGTCGGACCCTTCGCCTCCCGCTCGAGGGACGCACGCTAATATGGCGCCAAGTACATCAGGGATGCCCATAGCGATTACTTTGCAGGACATGGCTGCAATCATGAATAATACCCTGTCACAGGTATTAGCCAGATTGCCTGAATTGAGAGGCAAGCGCGATAGCTCTGGGGTTAGACGAGATACAGAGCGCGTAGATGCTGTAAGAGCCATGTCTGATACTGCGTCACAATATGCAGAACCTGAGGACGGAGAGCTTCAGTCTGTGGGTGACGTCTCTGAATCGGGGAGACCTGATTCAGAGATTTCTAATTTTAAATTTAAGCTTGAGAACCTCCGTGTGTTACTTGGGGAGGTATTAGCTGCTCTGAATGACTGTGACACAATTGCAGTGCCAGAGAAATTGTGTAGGCTGGATAAATACTATGCAGTGCCGGTGAGTACTGATGTTTTTCCAATACCTAAAAGGCTTACAGAAATTATTAGTAAGGAGTGGGATAGACCCGGTGTGCCCTTTTCCCCACCTCCTATATTTAGAAAAATGTTTCCAATAGATGCCACTACACGGGACTTATGGCAGACAGTCCCTAAGGTGGAGGGAGCAGTTTCTACTTTAGCAAAGCGTACCACTATCCCGGTTGAGGACAGTTGTGCTTTTTCAGATCCAATGGATAAAAAATTAGACGGTTACCTTAAGAAAATGTTTATTCAACAAGGTTTTTATTTTACAGCCCCTTGCATGCATTGCGCCTGTCACTGCTGCGGCGGCGTTCTGGTTTGAGGCCCTGGAAGAGGCCATCCATACAGCTCCATTGACTGAAATTATTGACAAGCTTAGAACACTTAAGCTAGCTAACTCATTTGTTTCTGATGCCATTGTTCATTTGACTAAACTAACGGCTAAGAATTCCGGATTCGCCATCCAGGCGCGTAGGGCGCTATGGCTTAATTCCTGGTCAGCTGATGTGACTTCAAAGTCTAAATTACTTAACATTCCTTTCAAGGGGCAGACCTTATTCGGGCCTGGTTTGAAAGAAATTATTGCTGACATTACTGGAGGTAAGGGTCATACCCTTCCTCAGGACAGGGCCAAATCAAGGGCCAAACAGTCTAATTTTCGTGCCTTTCGAAATTTCAAGGCAGGTGCAGGATCAGCTCCCTCTACTTCAAAACAAGAGGGAACTTTTCCTCAATCAAAGCAGGCCTGGAAACCTACCCAGTCCTGGAACAAGGGCAAGCAGGCCGAATGCCTGCTGCTGCCTCCAAGACAGCATGAAGGAGCGGCCCCCTATCAGACAACGGATCTAGTAGGGGGCAGACTCTCTCTCTTCGCCCAGGCGTGGGCAAGAGATGTTCAGGATCCCTGGGCGTTGGAGATCATATCTCAGGGATATCTTCTGGACTTCAAAGCTTCTCCCCCACAAGGGAGATTTCACCTTTCAAGATTATCTGCAAACCAGATAAAGAAAGAGGCATTCCTAAGCTGCGTGCAAGACCTCCTTGTAATGGGAGTGATCCATCCAGTTCCGCGGACGGAACAAGGACAGGGGTTTTATTCAAATCTGTTTGTGGTTCCCAAAAAAGAGGGAACCTTCAGACCAATTTTGGATCTAAAGATCCTAAACAAATTCCTCAGAGTTCCATCATTCAAGATGGAAACTATTCGAACCATTTTACCCATGATCCAAGAGGGTCAGTACATGACCACAGTGGACTTAAAGGATGCCTACCTTCACATTCCGATCCACAAGAATCATCATCGGTTCCTGAGGTTTGCCTTTCTAGACAGGCATTACCAGTTTGTAGCTCTTCCATTCGGGTTAGCTACATCCCCAATAATTTTTACAAAGGTTCTGGGCTCTCTTCTGGCGGTTCTAAGACCGCGAGGCATAGCGGTGGCTCCTTACCTAGACGACATCCTGATACAGGCGTCAAGCTTTCAAATTGCCAAGTCTCATACAGAGATAGTTCTGGCATTTCTGAGGTCGCATGGGTGGAAAGTGAACGAAGAAAAGAGTTCTCTATCTCCTCTCACAAGGGTTTTCTTCCTAGGGACTCTGATAGATTCTATAGAAATGAAAATTTACCTGACGGAGTCCAGGTTATCAAAACTTCTAAATGCTTGCCGTGTTCTTCACTCCATTCCGCGCCCCACGGTGGCTCAGTGCATGGAAGTAATCGGCTTAATAGTAGCGGCAATGGACATAGTGCCATTTGCGCGCCTGCATCTCAGACCGCTGCAATTATGCATGCTCAGTCAGTGGAATGGGGATTACACAGATTTGTCCCCTCTACTAAATCTGGATCAGGAAACCAGAGATACTCTTCTCTGGTGGTTATCTTGGGTCCATCTGTCCAAAGGTATGACCTTTCGCAGGCCAGATTGGACCATTGTAACAACAGACGCCAGCCTTCTAGGTTGGGGTGCAGTCTGGAACTCCCTGAAGGCTCAGGGTTCATGGACTCAGGAGGAGAAACTCCTCCCAATAAATATTCTGGAGTTAAGAGCAATATTCAATGCTCTTCTAGCTTGGCCTCAGTCAGCAACACTGAGGTTCATCAGATTTCAGTCGGACAACATCACGACTGTGGCTTACATCATCCATCAAGGGGGGACCAGGAGTTCCCTAGCGATGTCAGAAGTCTCCAAGATAATTCGCTGGGCAGAGACTCACTCTTGCCACCTATCAGCGATCCATATCCCAGGGGTAGAGAACTGGGAGGCGGATTTTCTAAGTCGTCAGACTTTTCATCCGGGGGAGTGGGAACTCCATCCGGAGGTGTTTGCTCAATTGGTTCTCCGTTGGGGCAAACCAGAACTGGATCTCATGGCGTCTCGCCAGAACGCCAAGCTTCCTTGTTACGGATCCAGGTCCAGGGACCCAGAAGCGGCACTGATAGATGCTCTAGCAGCGCCTTGGTTCTTCAACCTGGCCTATGTGTTTCCACCATTTCCTCTGCTCCCTCGTCTGATTGCCAAAATCAAACAGGAGAGAGCATCGGTGATATTGATAGCACCTGCGTGGCCACGCAGGACCTGGTATGCAGACCTAGTGGACATGTCATCCTTTCCACCATGGACTCTGCCTCTGAGACAAGACCTTCTAATACAAGGTCCTTTCAATCATCCGAATCTACTTTCTCTGAGACTGACTGCATGGATATTGAACGCTTGATCCTATCAAAGCGTGGCTTCTCCGAGTCAGTAATTGATACCTTAATACAGGCACGAAAGCCTGTCACCAGGAAAATTTACCACAAGATTTGGCGTAAATATCTTCATTGGTGTGAATCCAAGAATTACTCATGGAGTAGGGTTAGGATTCCTAGGATATTGTCCTTCCTCCAAGAGGGTTTGGACAAAGGACTATCAGCTAGTTCTTTAAGGGACAGATTTCTGCTCTGTCTATTCTTTTACACAAGCGTCTGGCAGAAGTTCCAGACGTTCAGGCATTTTGTCAGGCTTTAGTTAGAATTAAGCCTGTGTTTAAACCTGTTGCTCCCCCATGGAGCTTAAACTTGGTTCTTAAAGTTCTTCAAGGGGTTCCGTTTGAACCCCTTCATTCTATTGATATCAAACTTCTATCATGGAAAGTTCTTTTTCTGATGGCTATTTCCTCGGCTCGAAGAGTCTCGGAGTTATCTGCCTTACATTGTGATTCTCCTTATCTGATCTTTCATTCAGATAAAGTAGTTCTGCGTACAAAACCTGGGTTTTTACCTAAGGTGGTTTCAATCAAGAGATTGTTGTTCCATCATTATGCCCTAATCCTTCTTCAAAGAAGGAACGTCTTTTGCATAATCTAGACGTAGTCCGTGCATTGAAGTTTTTACTTGCAGGCTACTAAAGATTTTCGCCAAACATCTCACCTGTTTGTTATTTACTCTGGACAGAGGAGAGGTCAAAAGGCCTCGGCAACCTCTCTTTCTTTTTGGCTTCGTAGTATAATCCGTTTAGCATATGAGACTGCTGGACAGCAGCCCCCTGAAAGAATTACAGCTCATTCTACTAGAGCTGTGGCTTCCACCTGGGCCTTTAAAAATAAGGCCTCTGTTGAACAGATTTGCAAGGCTGCGACTTGGTCTTCGCTTCATACCTTTTCAAAATTTTACAAATTTGATACTTTTGCTTCTTCGGAGGCTGTTTTTGGGAGAAAGGTTCTACAGGCAGTGGTTCCTTCCGTTTAAGTTCCTGCCTTGTCCCTCCCATCATCCGTGTACTTAAGCTTTGGTATTGGTATCCCACAAGTAATGGATGATCCGTGGACTGGATACACTTAACAAGAGAAAACATAATTTATGCTTACCTGATAAATGTATTTCTCTTGTAGTGTATCCAGTCCACGGCCCGCCCTGTCCTTTTAAGGCAGGTCTAAATTTTAATTAAACTTCAGTCACCACTGCACCCTATGGTTTCTCCTTTCTCGGCTTGTTTCGGTCGAATGACTGGATATGGCAGTTAGGGGAGGAGCTATATAGCAGCTCTGCTGTGGGTGATCCTCTTGCAACTTCCTGTTGGGAAGGAGAATATCCCACAAGTAATGGATGATCCGTGGACTGGATACACTACAAGAGAAATAAATTTATCAGGTAAGCATAAATTATGTTTTTGACTGCACAAGGGATTCAGTTGGTATTCCTTTAGAATTCCTAGAATTCCCCAATTTCTACAGGATGCTCTAGATAATAGTTTTTCTGCCAGTTCTTTGTAAGATTATATTTCAGCTTTATCTGTTCTTTTCCACAAGAAATTAGCTAGACTGGCAGATGTCCAATCTTTCATCCAGGCTTTACTTTCAGGCTACTAGGGACTTTAGACAATCTTCTAGCCTGTTTGTTCACTATTCTAGTCCTCATAAGGGTCAGAAGGCTACTGCTGTTCATTCAACCTGATGAGATGCTACTGCCTGCTCTTTCAAGAATGATTGCTTTTTGGAATAGATTTGCAAAGCTGCAACATGTTCTGCTCTACATACGTTTTCCAAATGTTACCATTTTGATTTGTTTGCTTCCTCAGAAGCGGCCTTTGGCAGAAAGGTCCTAGAGACTGCAGTGTCTTGTAAATAACAAGGACTCACAGCTTGGCTATTCAATCCCACACATTACTGCGCTGTTGACTCTCATCATCTAATGAAAGAAATCAAAATGTATGCTAACCTGATAAATTCTTTACTTTCAGGATGATGAGAGTCCACAAATCCCCGCCTTGATATTTTTTTCTGTGGCAGCAGCTTATTATTCGTACCTCTATAGACCCTGCTTTTCTTTCCTACCTGTCTCCTTTTCTCTCTGCTCGGCTATACGTTAAACTGGGCAGGCTGTTGAGGTAGGTGATTTTAAAAGCTTTAGTGTTGGGGTTCTTTTCCTCCACCTAGTGGTGGTTTTCCATCCCATACTTTCTGGTGCTGTGAACTCTCATCAACCTGAAAGAAAATATTTGATCAGATAAGCATAAATTATTTATTTTTCTGTTATTTTTTTAATACAGCACCCAAGCCAAATACATTGCCACTTCTAACAAGGGAATGGCAGGTAAACCAATCGGGAGTGGCATACTTGTGTTACCTGCAGTCATTGGCTATGTTCTTCTAAGCAGCAACAGTTCATTGTACATGGATGGGTGACTTGATTTTAACCCCTGTTCAAGGTTAAACTCATAGTCAAAAGGGCTATTCATTTAAAAAAAAAAAAGTTTTATTGAAGACTATTTTCTTTGAACACTTTTTTTTATCATTGACAAATCTAGTTACTTTTCAGAATGTATTTTTTTAAACTTTATATTTCCTACAACCTAATTTCCCATTGTATTATTTTGTTATAAAGTTATTTAAACGTAATAATTACTCTAAATATCTAACAAACCTTCTAAGTAAGATATTGTCATTTGTAATGTACAACAGCTGTAATCTCCAACACATATATCATTATGTTTTGCTTTTTAACATGACATAAACCCCAATTTTTTCTTTCATGATTCTGATATTACATACAATTGTATACAACTTTACACTTTTATCAAATTTTCTTCATTTTCTTGGCATCCTTTGTTGAAAAGCAGCAAGGTAAGTTTAGGAGCGTGCACGTATCTTCAGCACTATAAAGCAGCAGTTTTGCAAGAATGTTCTACATTAGCAAGAGCACTAGAAGGCAGCACTATTTGTACGCAACCTATCTAGATATCTCTTTAACAAACAATAACATGAAAACAAAGCAAATTTGACAATAGAGGTAAATTGGATACATTTTAAAAATTGTATTCTCTATCTGAATCATAAAAGAAAATATGCGATTTTCATGCCCCTTTAACATAGGTCTGCACTATTGAATGTTAAATAAAAAATGGCACTTCTTTGTCCTCTGTTATTACCTAGAATATCCCTCATTATTATGTGCACGGTATTAAACCAGTATCAGTGTCTCTCTGACAGCTTTCTGGAATTATCTTTCAGGTTCTTTTCCGGACCGTGGCAATGATGGTTCCCAATTATGCTTTGATAGCGGAAATCTCCCTATACTCCTATGGGTTCCTTCATGCTAAGCCTTTATCTGTGAAGATTGTTATGACCTACAGGCTGTGTTCCGAACAGCTTTCTTCTCAGTTCCATTACGATTATGGAATGCGGGCGGTAAAGGCCGTTCTTGTAGCTGCGGGCAACTTGAAACTGAAATTCCCAAATGAAAACGAGGATATACTTGTAAGATGCTATCTTTTTTATTACTTCACCACACATTAAACTAAATAACAAACCTGTAGCGCTCTGTTAGTTTATAATAAAACTACTGAAAGGCACATCCTCATTCTAACGCTAATAACGAAATGATGTAATTCATTAGACCATGTTAATATTTCCATTTAATATGTGTGCAACTGTGGAAAAGAAGTTAAAGAGACAGTCACACCAAAATTGTTATTGTTTAATAAGACTGACAGACAGCCTCTTATCACATGCTTTTTTATTAGTTGTTCACAACAAGAGACTGCTAGTTCATGTGGGCCATATAGATAACCTTGTTCTCGACTGTGGAGTCGTACAGGACACAACACTTATTGACTAAAATGCAAGTCAATAGTTAATATATAGCCTAGTGATCAGGGGCAGTCTGCAGAGACTTAGATACAAGGTAATCACAGAGGTAAAAAGTATAGTAATACAACAGTGTTGGTTATGCAAAATTGGGGAATGGGTAATAAAGGGATTATCTTTCTTTTTAAACAATACATTTTTTGGAATTGACTGTCCCTTTAAACATATAGCTAAAGTGCCACAGGTACAACACAATGTCTTGTGTAACTTTAGCTGTGCGTTTAACTCCATTAAAGGGAGCGGTTTAAACACATGCAAACAGATTTAAAAAGATAAGTTGCGTATTTTGAAGCACGTTTAGCTTACAATTCTCTTCAATATGCTTGAAGCCAGCAATGTATTTTCATGCTTATTCAAAAAGAGATGCAACAGAACGCATGTTCTGTAATACAAATGAATGGACAATCTGGAGTTTCAATAATTTCAAAATCCAAACTTTTTTTCCATCCCCTCTTCAAACTGTCCCATTTGTAAGATGAAAATATGCCAAAATCCAAACCTTTTCTGGTGCCAAGCAGTTTGGATAAAGGCTTTTCTATACATTGTATCATCTTTGTTATAAAATATAATTAACCCCTTAACAACAGACGTATACAGTGAGGAAAGCACAAAATGCGTGGTCTCTCCACTGTCAGCGACTCCTCCCTTATTTAATCCCTAAAGGAAAATAACAGGCTTAAATTATGTGAAGTTCCTTTTTAGGCTTCAAGTAATTATTGTGGCAGGGTGCTCAGATGAAGAACCAGTGCTATAAAACACAAGTAGACATTTTATTTGTGTGTTGCTGTCTTGGCTCTCTTTGTTCCATTACTTACAATGGAGTTTGCCAGGAAGCAGATGGGGAACTTTTGTAGCATGATTTGGCACAAATTAACCTGCTTTCTTTTTAAATAGCAATTTCTCTTAATAAGCTTACAATATACAAAACAACCTTGACAAATACAAATGCCTGACGATTAGTGGCACGGGCGACAACATATGTCTGTTATTTTTAATAGCAGGTGCACATATTGCAACTGGATCTGAAAATGGGCTTTATTTTGAATAGTTCTGATGGCTAACAAGGAATATTAGTGACAAAATGACACATTCTAATGAATTAGAGCAGTGTATTTGTGCATTACATTTTTTTCCATTAGAATTTACTGGTCAATTCTGAGACCTAGATGCGAACTTTACTTTTGCATTTATTTCTTATATAAAATGTTGTGTATATGTCTCTACTAATTCACTGTCTTTTCAAAATTTAGCTTCTTAGGTCAATAAAGGATGTAAATGAACCAAAGTTTTTGTCACATGACATTCCTCTATTTAATGGCATCACCAGCGATCTATTTCCAGGCATTACACTTCCTATAGCAGACTACAAAGTAAGTGCTCTCATTTTGCATCACTAAACTCAGTTTATTGATATTTACTGGATTTATAAGGTTGTTAGATTGTTACTTGATGAATTATAAATGAATTACCTTTCTTTTTTTAATAGTATATTTTCATTTAAATGGACCTAAAAGTGCAAACAGTTAAAGGGACGTAAAACAGGTTGAGATCTGTGCATATCCTAAAAGGGCAAATTAATTAAAAATAGTTTGCATAAAAAAAATGTTTAAAAATTGCTAGCAAGTATTTTAAAATAATTTTCAAAAATAAGCAAAATGAATTACATAGCTAAGCTGCCTGGAGCAGCCAACTCTACCCCCTTATCAGTGTTTAGACCCAGGTATTGTATTTCAACTGAGTTCACAGCTCCTAGGCATGCTCCAGCAGATAATCCCTATTCACTTTTGCATTCTACCAAAACAACAATAGATATAGATACAACCATAGAAGAATTGTGTAGGAGGAGTTGGAGCTTTACAATTCAGAAACTAAAAAGAAAGGGTTAATGGTGAGGCACTGCAGTATAAATTTGCAGGTAAAGTAATTAAAGTACATATTATATTTTGTCTCTATCCCAACTTGTTTTATGTCCCTTTAAGACTCTAATATGTTAGAACATTTTATTATTGCTCTGTTGCGGACATATAATGATGTGATTAACCTCTGCAAAAAGCCTAGAGCGGCAATGAACTACTTGGAGCTAGCTGAATACGTCTGGTGAGTTAAAGACAAGAGGCATATGTGTGTAGTCCCCAATCAGCAGCTAGCTCCCAGTTAGTACATTTCTGCTCAGAGCCTACCTAGGTATGCATTTTATCAAATACTAGCAAGAGAATTCATTTTTTTTAATCATATTTCTCTAGTAAGGTGTATCCAGTCCACGGATCATCCATTACTTATGGGATATTCTCACTCCCAACAGGAAGTTGCAAGAGGACCCACAGCAAAGCTGTTATATAGCTCCTCCCCTCACTACCATATCCAGTCATTCTCTTGCAACTCTCAACGCGCATGGAGGTAGTAAGAGGAGAGTGATGAAAAATAGTTAGTTTATTAACTTCAATCAAAAGTTTGTTATTTTAAATAGTACCGGAGTTGTGCTATTTTTTCTCAGGCAGAGATAGAAGAAGAATTTGCCTGAGTTTTCTATGATCTTAGCAGGTTGTAACTAAGAAGATCCATTGCTGTTCTCACACATGTCTGAGGAGTGAGGTAACTTCAGAGGGAGAATGGCGTTCAGTTTATTCTGCTATCAGGTATGTGCAGTTATGATTTTTTCTAGGATTGGAAATGCTAGAAAATGCTGCTGATTCCTGATAAATGTAAGTTAAGCCTGAATACAGTGATTTAATAACGACTGGTATCATGCTTACTCTCAGGGGTAATACCCTTATAGATATGCTATATAAAACGTTTGCTGGCATGTTTAATCGTTTTTTATATATGCTTGGTGATAAAACTTATTGGGGCCTAATTTTTTCGACATGGCTGGCTGTATTTTTGCCTAGAAACCTTGTAATATGAGTGGGAGGGGCCTATTTTAGCGATTTTTTGCGCAGTTAAAATTACAGACTGAGACATCCAGTTTTCCTATGGAGTCCCCTGAATGCTACAGGACATCTCTAAAGAGCCTAAAATCGTTTATTGGGGAAGGTAGGAGCCACAGTAAAGCTGTGGCACTTTGCTGGGACTGTTAAAAAATGTCTATGTCGTTTTTTTTTTATCCGTTTTTTGAACTAAGGGGTTAATCATCCATTTGCAAGTGGGTGCAATGCTCTGTTAGCCTATTACATACATTGTAACAATTTCGTTTGTGTAACTGCCTTTTTTCACTGTTTTTCAAATTTTTACAAAATTTGTTTCCCTTAAAGGCACAGTACCGTTTTTTTATATTGCTTGTTAACTTGAATTAAAGTGTTTTCCAAGCTTTCTAGTCTCATTGCTAGTCTGTATAAACATGTCTGACATAGAGGAAACTCCTTGTTCATTATGTTTAAAGGCCATGGTGGAACCCCCTCTTAGAATGTGTACTAATTGTACTGACTTCACTCTAAGCAATAAAGATCATATTATGTCTTTGAAAAATTTATCACCAGAGGAATCTAGCGAGGGGGAAGTTATGCCGACTAACTCTCCCCACGTGTCAGATTCTTTGACTCCCGCTCAAGGGACTCACGCTGAAATGCGCCAAGTACATCAAGGGCACCCATAGCGTTTACTTTACAAGACATGGCGGCAGTCATGGATAATACACTGTCAGCGGTATTAGCCAGACTACCTGAACTTAGAGGTAAGCGAGATAGCTCTGGGGCTAGACTAAATGCAGAGCATACTGACGCTTCAATAACCATGTCTGTTACTGCCTCACAATATGCTGAAGAAGGAGAACTTCAGTCTGTGGGTGATGTTTCTGATTCAGGGAGAATCCCTGATTCTGATATTTCTACATTTAAATTTAAGCTTGAACACCTCCGCGTATTACTTAAAGAGGTTTTAGCTGCTCTGAATGACTGTGACACAATTGCAGTGCCAGAGAAATTGTGTAGACTGGATAAATACTATGCAGTGCCGGTGTGTACTGATGTTTTTCCAATACCTAAAAGGTTTACAGAAATTATTAATAAGGAATGGGATAGACCAGGTGTGCCGTTCTCTCCCCCTCCTATTTTTAGAAAAATGTTTCCTATAGACGCCACCACACGGGACTTATGGCAGACAGTCCCTAAGGTGGAGGGAGCAGTTTCTACTTTAGCAAAGCGTACTACTATCCCTGTCGAGGACAGTTGTGCTTTTTCAGATCCAATGGATAAAAAATTAGAAGGTTACCTTAAGAAAATATTTTGTCAACAAGGTTTTATCCTACAGCCCCTTGCATGCATTGCCCCTGTCACTGCTGCTGCGGCGTTCTGGTTTGAGTCTCTGGAAGAGGCCTTACAGGTAGCGACTCCATTGGATGAAATACTTGGCAAACTTAGGGCACTTAAGCTAGCCAATTCTTTTGTCTCTGATGCCATTGTTCATTTGACTAAACTAACGGCTAAGAATTCTGGTCTTACTATACAGGCGCGCAGAGCGCTATGGCTTAAATTATGGTCAGCTGACGTGACTTCAAAATCTAAGCTACTTAACATTCCCTTCAAGGGGCAGACCTTATTCGGGCCTGGTTTGAAGGAGATTATTGCTGATATCACTGGAGGTAAAGGTCATGCCCTTCCTCAGGACAGGTCCAAATCCAGGGCCAAACAGTCTAATTTTCGTGCCTTTCGAAACTTCAAGGCAGGTGTAGCATTAACCTCCTCTAATGCAAGACAAGAGGGAACTGTTGCTCAGTCCAAAGCGGTCTGGAGGCCAAACCAGACCTGGAACAAAGGTAAGCAGGCTAAAAAACCTGCTGCTGCCTCTAAGACAGCATGAAGGAACGGCCCCCTATCCGGTAACGGATCTAGTGGGGGGCAGACTTTCACTCTTTGCCCAGGCGTGGGCAAGAGATGTTCAGGATCCCTGGGCGTTGGAAATTATATCCCAGGGGTATCTTCTGGACTTCAAAGCTTCTCCCCCCATAGGGAGATTTCACCTTTCACAACTATCTGCAAACCAGATAAAGAGAGAGGCACTCTTACACTGTGTAAGAGACCTCCTAGTTATGGGAGTGATCCATCCAGTTCCAAAAGAGGAACAGGGACAGGGTTTTTACTCAAATCTGTTTGTGGTTCCCAAAAAAGAGGGAACATTCAGACCAATTCTGGATCTAAAGATCTTAAACAAATTCCTTAGAGTTCCATCATTCAAGATGGAAACTATTCGTACCATCCTACCTATGATCCAGGAGGGTCAATATATGACTACAGTGGATCTAAAGGTAAGCACCTTCACATTCCGATACACAAAGATCCTCATCGGTTTCTCAGGTTTGCCTTTCTAGACAGGCATTACCAGTTTGTAGCTCTTCCCTTTGGATTAGCTACAGCCCCAAGGATCTTCACGAAGGTTCTAGGGTCCCTTCTGGCGGTCCTAAGGCCGCGGGGCATAGCAGTAGCCCCTTATTTATAGACGACATCCTGATACAGGCGTCAAACTTCCAAATTGCCAGGTCTCTTAACCCCTTAATGACCACAATGTACTGGTCGTTAAGGGTTTTTTCAGGACATAATAGCACAAGTCTAGCAAGAACACGCTATTAATGCCCTCCGTCCAATAGGCTTTGTGGAATAGAGCAGTCTCAACGCTGGTTGCAAGACTGCGCTATAAAACAATCAAGTCCCAAAAAAAGGCCAGTGACATACAGGGTACGTCGCTGGTCCTTAAGGGGATACAGACATAGTACTGGCATTTCTGAGGTTGCATGGGTGGAAAGTGAACGAGGAAAAGAGTTCTCTATCCCCACTCACAAGAGTTTCCTTTCTAGGGACTCTGATAGATTCTGTAGAAATGAAAATTTACCTGACGGAGTCCAGGCTATCAAAGCTTCTAAATTCCTGCTGGGTTCTTCATTCCATTCCGCGCCCTTCGGTGGCTCAGTGTATGGAAGTAATCGGCTTAATGGTAGCGGCAATGGACATAGTGCCGTTTGCACGCTTACATCTCAGACCGCTGCAACTATGCATGCTCAGTCAGTGGAACGGGGATTACACAGATTTGTCTCCTCAACTGAATCTGGACCAAGTGACCAGGGATTCTCTTCTCTGGTGGCTATCTCGGGTCCATCTGTCCAAAGGATTGGACAATTGTAACAACAGATGCCAGCCTTCTAGGTTGGGGTGCAGTCTGGAACTCCCTGAAGGCTCAGGGATCGTGGACTCAGGAGGAGTCTCTCCTTCCAATAAATATTCTGGAGCTAAGAGCGATATTCAATGCTCTTCAGGCTTGGCCTCAGTTGGCAACTCTGAGGTACATCAGATTTCAGTCGGACAACATCACGACTGTGGCTTACATCAACCATCAAGGGGGAACAAGAAGTTCCCAAGCGATGTTAGAAGTCTCAAAGATAATTCATTGGGCAGAGATACACTCTTGCCATCTATCAGCTATTCATATCCCAGGTGTAGAGAACTGGGAGGCGGATTTTCTAAGTCGACAGACTTTTCATCCGGGGGAGTGGGAACTCCATCCGGAGGTGTTTGCACAAGTGATTCATTTAGAACTGGATCTCATGGCGTCTCGACAGAACGATACACCTTACTAGAGAAAACACAATTTATGCTTACCTGATAAATTTATTTCTCTAGTGGTGTATCCAGTCCACGGCCCGCCCTGTCATTTTAAGGCAGGTTATTTTTAAATTTAAACTACAGTCACCGCTGCACCCTATGGTTTCTCCTTTCTCTGCTTGTTTTCGGTCGAATGACTGGATATGGTACTGAGGGGAGGAGCTATATAACAGCTTTGCTGTGGGTCCTCTTGCAACTTCCTGTTGGGAGTGAGAATATCCCATAAGTAATGGATGATCCGTGGACTGGATACACCACTAGAGAAATAAATTTATCAGGTAAGCATAAATTGTGTTTTTTATTGAGGTTTAAGGATCAAAACATAACGGGGTAGGTTATAAACCATTGTCTTCCTCGCATACAAAGTCAAAGAATCACAGCGTAACATCTGTAGCATCTATTTTCTAAGTTTAGTTACACTGTGTTAACCTCTGAAAACCCCTGAAAACTGAAAAATAATTTCCCCTAATGAGGAAGATAATATAAAGGGGCAGATCAGGGGAATGAGGACAAAGATATTGCAGACACCTGCTCTAAAACTCCATAGGATCTATATCTCAATCTACCATTATTACACTGACACAGACGGTGTCCTCAGCTGTATATGGGCAGGATAACTAAAAACAGGAAAATCGAAGCTATTAGCTGTGAGTTTATTATCACTTTTACAGAGGTCTACAACAGAGCTAGAGAGATAAACTATAGAGACAGGGTTATGCGATAACTATCCACAAGCACTGGAAACTGTAAGCGGTGACATATAAGAACCTAAGTAATGCAATATAAAAGGCAGTGAGATAAGACAATGTTTAATGCACCGCAGCATGTTGGTAACAATCAGCTGTATTTATAGTAAGTGCCGCATGTCTATCCTGACATTGAGCAGGTTAATTATAGTGAGGGCAGACTAAGTTTAATGTATGTCTGCATAATGGCAACAATCAGCAGCGTGCTCAGTAGGATCATATTCCTCAGAAAGTGTGCATATAAAAAGACTGAGTAAAAATTGATAATAAAAGTAAATTGGAAAGTGTCTTAAAACGGCTGCTCTATCTGAATCATAAAAGTTTATTTGACTTGACTGTCCCTTTAATAAAAAAAAAGTCCAAAAATACTACAGCTGGGGCAAATCAATTAAAAGGCCATGAAACCGATTTTTTTTCTTTCATGATTCAGATAGAACAAACAATTTTAAACAACTTCCCATTTTACTTCTATTATCAAATTTGCTTCATTCTCTTGGTATCTTTTGCTGAAGGAGCAGAAATACACTACTGGGAGCTAGCTGCACACATCTGGTGAGCAAATTACAAGAGCCACTAGTCATCTGCTAACTTAAATGTGTGCTGCTCTGTGCATAATTAGGTATGCTTTTAAATAAAGGATCCCAAGAGAACAAAGCAAATTAGATAATATAAGTTGGAAAGTTATTTAAAAATGCATGAACGTTTATTACTTTTATGTTATATATTCAGTAAGATATAGCAAGACAAATGTGTGCAGGCACCAATCAGCAGCTAGCTACCACTAGTATAGGATATGTGCGTATTCCTTTTCAACAATGGATACCAAGAGAAGGAAGCACATTTGAAAATAGATGTGATTTCAAGTGTCTTAAAATTACCTGCTTTATCTGATTCTGGTTCTTACAAGTTTAATTTTGACTTTCCTATCCCTTAAAGTTTTCTAATTAAACATAAAATTGAATTAAAGGCATAGTAAACCCAAAAATTGTATTTCATGATTCAGACAGAACATACAATTTTAAACAACTTTCCAATTTACTTCTATTATCAAATTTGCTTTATTCTCGTGTTATCCATTGCTGAAGGAACAGCATTGCACTACGGACAGGAAGCTGAACACATCTATTTAGCCAATCACAAGAGACAAATATGTGCAGGCACCAATCAGCAGCAGCTCCCACTAGTGTATGATATGTGCGTATTCTTTTTCAACAAGGGATACTAAGAGAACGAAGCACATTTAAAAATAGAAGTGAATTTAAAAGTATCTTACAATGACATGCTCTATCTGAATCATGCAAGTTTAATTTTGTTTTTCCTATCCCTTTAAGTATTAAATGTATAATTATGTGTAATGAAACAAGTTTATAATGTTCTTTATGATTTATTTTGCTGGCCTGCAGTAAATCACTTCATCAGTGTAGGAGCAACAGAAAAGGAAGTAAGATAAACACACTCATGGGATTTTCAAGGGATTGATACTGCAAAATAAAGCAAATTTGCTAACATGACAGTTGTAAATACTTTATTTTGAATGCGTTTTATATATATATATATATATATATATATATATATATATATATATATATATATATATATATATATATATATATATGTGCATGTATATATATGTATGTATATGTTTGATATTTCCAAATCCAGAATTCCAAACTTATTCTAAAATCCAAAAAAAAATTTAAATTCATATTTGTAAAAAAAAATAAAAAATCCTTATTTTGGTTAAGAATCTAACCATGAAGACTCAGCTCACATAATACTCATCCAAAAGCTCTTTATTCAAAATGTTTGTCCCTCACTTGGGTCATATTAAACTCACACAATGCACCAGTGAACAACATATGGCTCCAAAATCTCACGACATCATTTCAAATCAAGTTGTTTAGTTGAAGTCTGCTGTCCTCTTGAGGACAACCCCAAATACTGCATTCTGTGCTTCATTTCTTCTTTTCATTCTTTTAAAATTTGTGTTTTTTCCACTTACACTAAAAGGGTTGGCATCCACTTACACTCCTATATGGGATTGCTTGATATGTGCAAGAGTACATTTATATCTGGCCCTTATTAGCATAAATGATAATAGAAACACTTCTTAGGAAGCTCTGCAAGAGTTGTGTCCCAGGACTGCAAAATAATGCAAAATTACAGTTACAATTGCTTTTTTTTAAACATTTAGTTTGTATGCATATATTTTGCAATGCAGTGATTCATTTCTGATTGATATATAAAAAAATAACAGGATCACTTTTTTGGAATTCTTAGTGATAATTGCAATATTCAATATTCAAACAGCTTTATTTAAAAAAAAAAAAAAAAAAAAAAAAAAAAGGTTTTTGGAATACTTTTTCTTGCAATTTGTTTTCTTAGGGTTGCACGGGAAATTTTACTCCTGTGGGATTGCATTTATCTTCACAAATGTATGGGCCAGATTACAAATTGAGCGCAGAAATGCAAGTGTTATGGATCGCTAATGTTACTCTAGAATTATCCACAATGTTTGTAGTTTTGTAATCAAATTACCAGTAAATTGTTAAAGCTTACTGCGCAATAAATTAGCATTAATGCCCAAATCCATTTTATAGCACTTAACTTCCTCTTATCTAATGGATATTCATTACAGTTTGTGATAAATGATTCCTGTATTGTAGAGCAAGTGCAGAAAGGTAACCTAGTGCAAATACTGAATACTGAAATAAGGGGGAAGTTTGCAGAGACTTAGATAGTATATAACAAAGGTAAAAAGTATATTAATAGAACCGTGTTGGTTATGCAAAACTGGGGGATCGGTAATAAATCTTTTAACAATAAAAAATTTGGTGTAGACTGTCCCTTTAATTGTAAGTTTTTCCCTTTGCAACCTACGATAGAAAATGACCCCGCACTGGAAAATAGTAAACCTCTTTTGAAATATCAAGGAAGGGCACTGTATCTAATTAGATCGTCATTTTTGCAATAGGGTGGCCATTTTAAGCAGTGTTAATAACTATGGGATATAATGAGTTTGATTTTAAAAGCTGCTTCTGTAATTTATTGTAAATAAGTAGGAAGCTATGTTAGCACTTCCCTTCAGATGCTCGCTGCCAGCCCTGGTTCTCCCAGACCGTATCCAGAAACAAGAAATATTGAATGTGGCGGCGCTGTATCGCTTCAGGAGTATGACCTGTTTGTGCGCCTACCATTTTATTTGAAACGTGCTACACCATTGTGAGCTTTTAATCTTGGAGGTGAAAGAAGGCAGGTTTCACAGAGGAAAAGTGCAGCTTGCATCCCCTGAGGTGATACAGCGCCACCACATTCGATATTTCTGTAATTTATTGACACGTAATATGTTCACAGAATCTCCAAAACATGTCTTATCACTGGCTTTGTGATTTTTGTAATATATTTTATCTTGTTCTTGAACACATATTTATACCATTTCAATAAACATAATTATTTCTTAGTAGTTCTGGAATTGGATGTGTTTTTACATTGTCTAACGGTTACATACGTTTCTGCATTTAAACAGGATTTGCTGGAGTGCGCACATCAGTGCTGCAGTAAACACAACGTACAGCCGGTGAATGTGTTTTTAGAGAAGATGATACAGACTTATGAAATGATGATTGTCCGACATGGGTAAAGCTTAACTATTATTTTAGTTGTATTCATTTATTTTTTGTTTATAACAAGGTTTGCTGTTGTAGTTGGAGTGGAAATTTAGCCCAAAAGGTGAAGAAATAATGGAGACCAGACCAAAATATTCAGACAATGGATAACCCCTCTAGGGTCTGATCTTTTATTACAGCTATCAGGACTTCCCTTACAGACAGAAGATAAGTGAGCTCTCGCTACGTGAGACACCTTATATACTAGAAATATACCTAGATAAGAGAAATTTGTGTAGTTGGTCATTGTTACTCACACCACTCAGGCAGGACAAAAGACAGATAGCTGAAAACAAAGACTGGAGTGAATTTTATCTTTAGGCAAAACTAAGTTTTGTTTCTGCTACAACTCATGTTACGCGGGTTCCCTGCAGACACGACTATGGCATATCTTAGTAAAATTGAGTTTTATCAAACAGTAGCAAGAGTAAGCCAAAAGGCTAATAAAGAAATAATATATAACAGTGTATAGCTGATTATAGAGTGGAGGGTAAGTCCTTTATTATATTTTTCTTTGCACACTAAGAGTGAAAGGAAGAGGACAGACACTCAGGGACCTGGTGGGATCTGTTACCCTCAGAAAGGGTTTGTATTTTACTGGAGCTATTTCCACAAACTTTGGTAAATTTTGCGGCAGAGCAGATTCCTTGGCTAATCCAGTAAAAGATTAATGAGATCTAATGCCGCCTCTATAGCCTTTTTGAAGAGTCAAGTAGCATAGAGACCCAGGCTTATAATGTATGGGGACAGTGTGTATATATATATATATATATACCCTCACACTCCTTTACATAAACTTGCTAAGAATACGGTTTATATTCCATATAGGGAAACAAAAACCTCTTTACAGTCAGGGGTTCCCTATTGACGACAGATTTAATTTATATTTTTTTCCATCTAGGGCTGAATGTGTACTAAGCTGTGGGCTGCACACAATAATTATTGTTAGGATAGTTGGTACAATCAAGATTTTTTTGTCTGCACTCAAGGGCAGATAGCATAATCTACGGTCCTCTTTCGCGCCTTTTAGACAATGGCGCTCTTCTCAGTTTCTGTCCAGGTAAGGTGAGGACATGAGGGTTCCTTATTGAATTAGCAGAGAACAGTAATCAGATTAGGAGTGCCTAAATCATAATTAAGATGCCTTGTTAGCATTGTGGTAACCTAAGCTGTTACAATAAATTACTTGAGATGCGCAGTTAAAACTGAGACTAATCGGCTTCAGCTAGAGAATTTGGTATGGGTCCGTGTCTGCAGCGTCTTCAAGAGAGGCTGTTATCTATCCCCCTGCATTTTTGTTAGTAAAATCAACAGTTAGCGGTAAGGGATTGCTTATTTTATATGTTACCAAGTACTATTGTGTTGTACTCTCTGCCAGTCTCATGAAAGCGGTCCCTTTGCCGTAGGTTATATTCGGGGGTGTAGGTCGCTAAGTAGTTACTCTAGAGTCTATGCATATATATGCTTATACTGTATGGGGATTGTTATGTTAGTATGGCGGCAGTGTGACGCACTTTGGTATAGTGCTTTAGCCGTTATTAGTTTTAGATGTATTACAGCTTCATCAACCTCTTCCTTATTGGAGGTTTCACTTGAGCGCATTCCCTCTGCTCCCTCTATTCAGTTGGCGCATATTTCCCTATTGGACCCTTTTTATTTGTGCCGTTGA
The DNA here is from genome assembly GCF_027579735.1 of Bombina bombina. Lineage (NCBI taxonomy): Eukaryota > Metazoa > Chordata > Amphibia > Anura > Bombinatoridae > Bombina > Bombina bombina. The sequence goes on along the minus strand of NC_069505.1, from coordinate 294,891,883 downwards.
AGAGTATGCAATAGCGGTCCATTAGTTCTTTGTTGTAGGAATTTCTTCAGGGAATCTTTACTTTAAGGTGTTACACAGTCCTTTTAAGTTATACTGTGTAATCTGACTGTAGCTGTATGCTTGACTGTAACTAGTTCCTGTCGGTTTTTATAGTACTGCCTAGAATACAGTTCTTTTTATCATCTGTAATTTTTTCCCCCTGATATTCAGGAATTTTCAGTTCTTTGGTGCCACCCAGTGGCGTTTAAGGGTCATTTTCTTAGACATGTATATCCATGTTTTATATTATCAAACTGAGGTGTGAAATATTACTCCTTAAAGGGAGTTTTCAAACTGTACAGTATTATCTGTATCTAAGCTTTGTTTTATCCTTTAGGTTAGAGCAACTGTCTATTATCCTCAGGTTAAATTCCCAGTATATCAGAATTTCTGATCTCCTTATAGTATGTGTGTTTCTGCCTGAGCCTTGCTAACATAATTGGTAGCGTATCAGTCTCATTCTCTGGAATTCGTGAGTTCAGGTTTTCAAACTAGGAACCTACTCTAGTTTACTCTTTTAGTTGAAATAATTTTTACTATTTTCCAGTTAAATAACATCTTTAGGTACATCAAAACATAAGTAAACAAAGTGTTGCTAACAATATATCCTAGTGCAAATTCTCATATAGTTTATCTCTTCACTCGGTTGAATGAGCACTAAGGAGTACCAAGCCCCCAGAGTTGTGAAACTCTGAAAGAGTTGGCACTAATCTCCTCAGATTAATGTCCATAGTTTACACATATTCCAGAATCTCCTTGTATTAATGTCCATTAGATAATTTCCTATAATTAAGGAGAAAAGATCAAACAAAATACTACTATCAAACTATAATAACTATAAGTGTCCAACTTACAAATCTGCTTGTTTTCAGGGCTTAGACAATTGCTTATAAAGAAGGGTAAAATCATTAAAGTTACCTTAAGAAAAGATATCGTTTGTCGAGCAGAGCCGGGAGGGGTCCACTTCTATCCTTTCGGGAGACCGCGGCTACTACCTATAAATGTAAAAGTCTAGAGGAGTCCACTCACTCCCTCTCAACTTCCCCCATTTTGTTCCCTCAAAATCCAGTAAAATCAGATTTTATGAAAGCTTTCATTATTACCCTGTATCAGAGAGGCTTGTTCCGACATAGTAGTTTACTCTTTTAGAGGGTTTTGTAGAGTTTCTTTTCTCTCAGGGTTTTTTTTACTGCAATTTTGTGTCAGTTCCACATAATATTCTTAAATATTTTTTTTACACCCTGGATTGATCTCCGTGTCAGATCAATGAGATATTTCTTGGGTTTCCAGTGTTCAGAACCTTACGGTGAAATGACTCCCACTCTATTCTCCAGGAGCATGACTGTAGAAATCTTAATATAGTTCTGGGTGCTCTCAGGACTCTAAATTGCTTGTCTTTTATAAAGAATTTTTATATAATTGGAAACATGAGTTCAGCTCTGTTTCATGTCTTGGGCATTTCCCATGGTCATAGGATTACGCAGTACTTATAATGTTTAGTGCTTTTAGCACTAAGATCTTATTTTATGTCCCTAGTTTGGGCATCGTGGCTCTATATTATAATCTCTCTTATTTTGAGGTGATTTATGTCCTTCTTTATGTAGGTTTGGCCAATTGTATCATATACATATTTTTTGTCTTTCTTAGGAAACTATTATTTTGACGTCCATGATTAGATTCGTGGACTTTAATGTCTCCTATGTAGGGATTTCTCATAGTGTTTGAGTTATCAGATATTGTCTTACATATATCATATCTGTTTCCTAGTGATCTCAGGACACTAGGAGATTTTTCAGTATCCTTTTTTATATACAAGGTACTTTATTTTTCTTCTCATGTTGAGGAGATTATTTTCTGATACGGTGCCATCCTAGATAGTACTAGGTTAAGATAATTTTTTGTTTAGTGATCTTAGGACTACAATTTGGGAAATTTCTTCCAATTTGTTTCTCTTCCTTTTGATCTTGATCGGCTCCTCAACTCTTTACAATGGTGCTAGGGGCCCTTCTGGCAGTGGTCAGATCTCAGGGAATAGTAGTGTCGCCATTTTTGGATGATATCTTGGTTCAGGCACTATCTTTTCAGTTAGTAAGATCTCATACTGAGATGTTATTGTCTATTCTACATTTCCACAGGTGAAAGGTGTATCTGGTAAAGAGTTCCCTAGTACCAGACACAAGGGTGTGTTTTTTGGGAACAATTATAGATTCTATATCCATGAAAATCTTTCTGACGGATGTTAGATTTGCCAGATGTTCAAGCTTTTGTTCAGGTTCTAGTCAGAATCAGGCCTGTGTTCAACCTCCTTGGAGCCTTAACCTCATTCTTAAAGTTTTGCAGCAGGCTCCGTTTGAGCGGATGCATTCTGTTGATATTAAATTGTTATCTTGGAAGGTTTTGTTTCTTCTTGCTATTTCTTCCGCTTGCAGAGTTTCTGAGCTTTCGGCTCTGCAGTGTGATTCCTCTTACCTTATTTTTCATGTGGATAAGGCGGTCCTTCGTACTAAGCTGGGTTTTCTCCCTAAGGTAGTATCGGATCGAAATATTAATCAGGATATAGTTGTTCCTTCTTTTTGTCCCAATCCTTCCTGCCATAAGGAACGTCTTTTGCATAACCTGGATGTTGTGCATGCTCTAAAATTTTACCTTCAAGCAACTAAAGATTTTCGTCAATCTTCTGCCCTGTGTGTTGTTTTCTCTGGTAAGAGTAAGGGTCAGAAGGACACTTCTTCTACCCTTTCCCTCCTGGTTTAGAAGTATTATTCGTTTAGCTTATGAGACAGCTGGTCAACAGCCTCCTGAGAGAATTACAGCTCAGTCTACTAAGGCTGTCTCCTCTTCCTGGGCTTTCAAAAATGAAGCTTATGTGGAGCAAATTTGCAAGGCCTGATTACTGTAAAACTCCCACCTATGTCCTACAGAAAGATTCTTCTAACTGATCGGCCATATTTTTATTGGCCTTTCCTAAGATTATTCTTACATATACTTTTAGTTCTGAATTTTGTGTTTTCTATAAATATATGAAAAATAAACAGATTAAAAAAACGTTAAAATATTTGCTAGACATAAGTTTAGGTAGAATAAGTGATGTTCCTGAGGGATGCTAAGTAATTTTGCATAGTTGTGAACAAAATCTACAAGGCGACCATTTTAAAAAAATTTTTTTTTACATGTCCCCTTAGGACAAGGAAAGAGGTAAAATGGTGAGGAATTTATATAAAAAAGCAGGAAGTAAAAGAAAATGATATTCCCCAACAGTACTGGACAGATAGCTCAGCATGCTAAGGCACTGTGGCTGAGCTCTGTAGCAACCCAAGGGTTGCAGGTTCGATCTCCGGTGATGTCTACTCAGCCTTTCATCCTTACGAGTTAGATCAAATGAGCAGTGCCTTGAGACCCTTACGGGTGATTAGCCGCGCTTTACAAGTACCCAATACATACATACATGCTCCGCTCTAGATCCTTTCTGGTGACCTTTGTTAGCACAACACATTTTTAGGCCATTTTGGGCATTTTATAGGTTATTGCTGGTTTTATAGCTTTTATTCAATTCCATGTTTCTCTGTCTCATTGTATTGATAGTTTTATGCTGGTGGGAGAGTCATATTCAGGCAAAACCAAGGTTCTCCGTGTCCTGGCAGATACATTATCACTTATGAATGAAAGAGGCTGTGAAGAGGAAAAGGTGATATACAGAACAGTCAATCCCAAATCCATCACTATGGGGCAGCTTTTTGGGCAATTTGATCCGGTATCACATGAGGTATAATAATTGTTTTATTTATTTATTTTTTATTTTAATTCTCAATGTTACGTTTATTTGATTAAAATGTCACAACATCGTGTTACATCTTAAAATCAAAACCGATAGAATGCAGTTTTCCAGATTGATGTTGTTCTCATTGTATTTTTTGTTAAAGAGCGTACGTCTTGAGCGTTTTATGGCTGAAGTGTTTCCATATATAAAAACTGCTGCCCTCTAGTGCTTAAGGAATCAGGAAACCCAAAAATGTTCTTTCATGATTTAGGTAGAACATACAATTTAAAACAATTTTCCCGTTTACTTCTAGTATCAAATTTGCTTCATTCTCTTGGTATCATTTGTTGAAGGAGCAGCAATGCAATGTTCTAATTGAACACATCTGTAAGCCAATGACAATCAGTATATATGTGCAGCCACCAATCAGCAGCTAGAACCTAGGTTCTTTGCTGCTCCTGAGCTTACCTAGATAAACTTTTCAGCAAACAATAAAAAAATAAGGAAGCAAATTAAATAATGGAAGTAAATTGGAAAGTTGTTCAAATTGTATGCTCTGTATAAATCGTGAATATCCAATTATGACTTTAATTAAACTTTAGTGATTCACATAGAGCATGCAATTTTAAAGAACTTTTCAATGTCCGTGTATTAATCACATTTGCTTTCTACTCTTTGTATCCTTTGTTGGAAAGCATATGTATTGGTGGCTACACACATTTGTCTCCTGTTATTGGTTCAACAGATGTTTTCAGATAGCTCCCACCAGTGCATTGCTTCTCATTCAACAAAGGATTCAAATGAGAATGAAGCAAAATTGATATCTGAAGTAATTTAGAAAATTGTTTAAAATTGTAAGCGCTATCTGAATCGTGAAAGCAAAATGTTGAGTTTCATATCCCTTTAACATTGTATACTATTGTTAAAAACATTGTTATAAACACTTCTGCCATAAAGTGCTTATGACACATGCATGCTCCTACGACTATCTAGGTATGCTCTTCAACAAAGAAAACCAAGAGAATCAAGTCTGATTATATAAGCAAAATGGAAAGTTGTTTATAATTATCATGAAAGTTTAAATTTCATGTACATGTCCCTTTAAACAATTATAGAAATCCTATCATTTTTTTTTTAAACAAATTGAATGCCACGCATGCTCCAATTAACTTATGCTCATGTTTCAGTGGACTGATGGTATCGTTGCCAACACTTTCCGTGAATTTGCTCTGTCCGAGAGCCCAGAGCGTAAATGGGTTGTATTTGATGGACCTATTGATACATTGTGGATCGAAAGCATGAATACTGTATTAGATGATAACAAGAAGGTAAAGTCACACTCATATTTTGTTACAGATATATAGAAGAACCCCCCCCCATAATTTACATAAAGAGAGTAAGAATAAAAAATGTGTAAAAAAGAAAAAGCAAGAAGAAGGTTGTTATAGTAAACTATAAATGTATATGTACATATGTATGTATGCTTGTATATATATATATATATATATATATATATATAATTATATTTATATAAACGATTAACAATGAGACGACAATCACTGGTCACTTTCCTCAGCAAACAAGCTCTAAGGAAAAGGACAAGTGAGTGCAGTCTCATTGTTAATCTGTCTTGCACCCTGGCAGTTGACGATTGGAGGTGAGAGTGCATAATCATTGGACTGTTTTATTTTTATATATATATATATATATATATATATATATATATATATATATATATATATATATATATATATATATATATATATATATATACAGTTTAAAATTTCAAGTCCTAAGCTACTAGCCAGACCAAAATGTCTCTTGCCACTTCTGATGCCACCCATCATTCGTCCACACACCCACTACTCCCCCTTTTTGCATATGTTAAGCCATTGTGAAATAATTTATTGTGCAGTAATTTTTTATATTTTTTTTATTTTAATTAAAGTGAAAGTTAATCCTAGCGTTTCACAAACGCTAGGATTGACTTTTGAAACAAATAAAGGGGACTTTCATTCATGAAGTATAAGATACTTCATGTAGAAATCTCCTTTATTTGTCTCAACCAATCGGCGATTTGAGCTACTAACAAAGCCCACGGCTAAAAAAACTTTTTGCTAAGTGGTAACATTTCCACCTCTTAGCCAATAGCAGTGCGGTAAATCCAGCTTGGCACCCATGGGAGCCGGATTTACCGCACTGCTATTGGCTAAGAGGTAAAAACGTCACCTCTTAGGATTTTTTTTTTTTGCCGTGGCATTTATTAGCAGCTCATATCGCCGATCGGTTGAAACAAATAAAGGAGCTTTCTACATTAAGTATTTTATACTTCATGAATGAAAATCCCCTTTATTTGTTTCAATAGTCAATCCTAGCGTTTGTGAAACGCTAGGATTAAATTTCACTTTAAATCATTTCATTAAAAATTTGAAAATAACATAATTTATGTAAGAACTTACCTGATAAATTCATTTATTTTATATTGGCAAGAGTCCATGAGCTAGTGACGTATCAGATATACAATCCTACCAGGAGGGGCAAAGTTTCCCAAACCTCAAAATGCCTATAAATACACCCCTCACCACACCCACAATTCAGTTTAACGAATAGCCAAGTAGTGGGGTGATAAAGAAAGGAGTAAAAAGCATCAACAAAGGAATTTGGAAATAATTGTGCTTTATACAAAAAATCATAACCACCCTAAAAAGGGTGGGTCTCATGGACTCTTGCCAATATGAAAGAAATGAATTTATCAGGTAAGTTCTTACATAAATTATGTTTTCTTTCATGTAATTGGCAAGAGTCCATGAGCTAGTGACGTAGGGGATAGTAATACCCAAGATGTGGAACTCCACAGAAGAGTCACTATAGATGGAGGGATAAAAATAATAACAGCCATTTTCCGCTGAAAAAAATTAATCCACATCATAATAAGAAAAAAATTAAACATAAGCAGAGGAATCAAACTGAAACAGCTGCCTGAAAAACTTTTCTACCAAAAACTTGCTTCCGAAACATAAAAACGGTAGAATTTAGTAAATGTATGCAAAGAAGACCAAGTTGCTGCTTTGCAAATCTGATCAACTGAAGCTTCATTCTTAAAAGCCCACGAAGTGGAGACTTATCTAGTAGAATGAGCTGTAATTCTCTGAGGCGGGACCTGACCCGATTCCAAATAAGCCTGATGAATCAAAAGCTTTAACCAAGATGCCAAGGAAATGGCAGAAGCCTTCTGACCTTACCTAGAACCAGAAAAGACAACAAATAGACTAGAAGTCTTCCTGAAATCTTTAGTAGCTTCAACATAATATTTCAAAGCTCTTACAACATCCAAAGAATGTAAGGATCTCTCCAAAGAATTCTTAGGATTAGGTCACAAAGAAGGTACAACAATGTTGTTAGAATTCACAACCTTAGGTAGAAATTTAAATGATGTCTGCAAAACTGCCTTATCCTGATGCAAAAATCAGAAAAGGAGATTCACAAGAAAGAGCAGATAATTTGGAAACTCTTCTAGCAGAAGAGATTGCAAAAAGGAACAACACTTTCCAAGAAAGTAGTTTAATGTCCAAAGAATGCATAGGCTCAAAAGTAGGAGCCTGTAAAGCCTTCAAAACCAAATTAAGACTCCAAGGAGGAGAGATTGATTTAATGACAGGCTTGATACGGACCAAAGTCTGTACAAAACAGTGAATATCAGGAAGCTTAGCAATTTTTCTGTGAAATAAAACAAAAAGAGCAGAGATTTGTCCCTTCAAGGAACTTGCAGACAACCCTTTATCCAAACCATCCTGAAGAAACTGTAAAATGCCAGGAATTCTAAAAGAATGCCAGGAGAATTTATGAGAAGAACACCATGAAATATAATCTTCCAAACTCGATAATAAATCTTCCTAGAAACAGATTTACAAGCCTGTAACATAGTATTAATCACTGTATCAGAGAAACCTCTATGACTAAGCACTAGGCGTTCAATTTCCATACCTTCAAATTTAATGATTTGAGATCCTGATGGAAAAACGGACCTTGAGACAGAAGGTCTGGCCTTAATGGAAGTGGCCAAGGTTGACAACTGGACATCCGAACAAGATCCGCATACCAAAACCTGTGAGGTCATGCTGGAGCTACCAGCAACACAAACGATTGTTCCATAATGAAATTGGAGATCACTCTTGGAAGAAGAACTAGAGGCGGGAAAATATAAGCAGGTTGGTAACACCAAGGAACTGTTAACGCATCCACCGCTTCCGCCTGAGGATCCCTAAACCTGGACAGGTACCTGGGTAGTTTCTTGTTTAGATGGGAAGCCATCAGATCTACATCTGGAAGACCCCACATCTGAACAATCTGAGAAAACACATCTGGATGGAGCGACCACTCCCCCGGATGTAAAGTCTGACGGCTGAGATAATCCGCTTCCCAATTGTCTATACCTGGGATATGAACTGCAGAAATTAGACAGGAGCTGGATTCCGCCCAAGCAAGTATCCAAGATACTTCTTTCATAGCTTGGGGACTGTGAGTCCCACCCTGATGATTGACATATGCCACAGTTGCGATATTGTCTGTCTGAAAACAAATGAACGGTTCTCTCTTCAACAGAGGCCAAACCTGAAGAGCCCTGAAAATAGCACAGAGTTCTAAAATATTGATTGGTAACCTTGCCTCTTGAGATTTCCAAACCCCTTGTGCTGTCAGAGATCCCCAGACAGCTCCCCAACCTGAAAGACTTTCCTCTGTTGTGATCACAGTCCAGGTTGGACAAACAAAAGAGGCCCCTTGAACTATACGATAGTGATCTAAACACCAAGTCAGAGAGAGTCGAACATTGGGATTTAAGGATATTAATTGTGTATAATCCCTATACCATTGGTTCAACATACAAAGCTGGAGAGGTCTCATATGAAAACGAGCAAAGGGGATTGCGTCCAATGCTGCAGTCATGAGACCTAAAACTTCCATGCACATAACTACTGAAGGGAATGATTGAGACTGAAGGTTCCGACAAGCTGAAACCAATTTAAATCATCTCTTGTCTGTTAGAGACAGAGTCATGGACACTGAATCTATCTGGAAACCTAAAAAGGTGACCCTTGTCTGAGGAATCAAGGAACTTTTTGGTAAATTGATCCTCCAACCATGTCTTTGAAGAAACAACACTAGCTGATTTGTGTGAGATTCTGCAGAATGTAGAGACTGAGCTCGTACCAAGATATCGTCCAAATAAGGAAACACCGCAATACCCCGTTCTCTGATTACAGAGAGTAGGGCACCAAGAACCTTTGAAAAGATTCTTGGAGCTGTCGCTAGGTCAAATGGAAGAGCGACAAATTGGTAATGCTTGTCTAGAAAAGAGAATCTCAGAAACTAATAGTGGTCTGGATGAATCGGAATATGAAGATATGCATCCTGTAAGTCTATTGTGGACATATAATGCCCTTGCTGAACAAAAGGCAGAATAGTCCTTATAGTCACCATTTTGAAAGTTGGCACTCTTACATAACGATTCAAAATTTTCAGATCCAGAACTGGCCTGAATGAATTTTCTTTCTTTGGATAAATGAATAGATTTGAATAAAACCCCAGACCCTGTTCTTGAAACGGAACTGGTATGATTACCCCTGAAAGCTCCAGGTCTGAAACACACTTCAGAAAAGCCTGAGCCTTTACTGGATTTGCTGGGATGCGTGAGAGAGAAAAAATCTTCTCACAGGAGGTCTTACTCTGAATCCTATTCGGTACCCTTGAGAGACAATACTCTGAATCCATTGATTTTGGACAGAACCTGCCCAAATGTTTGGGAAAAATCTTAATCTGCCCCTACCAGCTGAGCTGGAATGAGGGCTGCACCTTCATGCAGACTTGAGGTCTGGCTTTGGTTTCTTAAACGGTTTGAATTTACTCAGAATTGAAGAAGGTTTCCAACTGGAACCAGATTCTTTGGGGGAAGGATTAGGTTTTCTGTTCCTTATTTTGTCGAAAGGAACGAAAACGGTTAGAAGCTTTAGATTTACCCTTAGGTATTTTATCCTGAGGCAATAAAACTCCCTTCCCCCCAGTGACAGTTGAAAAAGTTGAATCCAACTGAGAACCAAATAACTTATTACCTTGGAAAGAAAGAGATAGTAATCTAGACTTAGATACCATGTCAGCATTCCAATATTTGAGCCACAAAGCTCTTCTAGCTAAAATAGATAAATACATAGATTTAACATCAATTTTGGCATCACAGATAAAATGATTAGCATGTTGAAGCAAGCGAACAATGCTAGACAAATCAGGATCCATTTCCTGTTGCGCTAAACTTTCCAACCAAAAAGTTGATGCAGCTGCAACATCAGCCATAGAAATGGCAGGCCTGAGAAGATAGCCAGAATATAAATAAGCTTTCCTTTGATTAGATTCAAGTTTCCTATCTAAAGGGTCTTTAAAAGAAGTACTATCTTCCATAGGAATAGTAGTACGTTTAGCAAGAGTAGAAATAGCCCCATCAACGTTGGGGATCTTTTCCCAAAACTCCAATCTAACTGCTGGCAACATCAGCCATAGAAATGGCAGGCCTGAGAAGATATCTAAGGAAAGCTTATTTATATTCTGGTTAAGATTCAAGTTTCCTGTCTAAAGGGTCTTTAGAAGAACTAACTGCTGGCAAAGGATAAAAAATTTTAAACCTTGAAGAAGGAATAAAAGAAATACCAGGCCTATTCCATTCCTTAGAAATCATATCAGAAATGGTGGGGCGGAGTTCGGCCGTGCAGGCAAATGGCCGCAGTGTGAATCAGCTCCGTGCTGGGGAAAAAGACCCAGGACTATATACCTGCAAGAATCGCTTTACAAAGTGGTACACAGGCGCCTAAGTATGTGGGGACACTAACCGCTATGGCATGAAGGCAATCTGACATGCGACTTAGCTAAAAACGGACCGTTATTTAGCCGCAAAAGGAAAAACGACCGCCGCCATATTGGAAAAGGCCGTGTGCGAGCCATGCGGACACAGATACCGGAGTCCATCTCAGACTCAGCTCATATATGGAGGTAAGCTGAAACAAATGAAACACAACACATAACGACCGCACAGTGGGACAAAGGGCCATCTATGTTACATATTAGCACCGGCAGAAAAAGAAGTATAACGCCCACAAACTTAAAAGTCACCTCGAAAGCATGCCTGATTAAATGGGCCTCACTATGATAGGAGAGGAGGGCATAAAACACTGATCCGAAGACGTAAGACCCTGAATAGCAATAACATAACATGGTGTGGAGTGCACAACCTGCTCTCAGTAAATCATCACAAATGTACACCACATCTGACCGTAAACCTTCAATGGGGCATCACTAACAACTTGAATTATTAATATCTCCTCCTCCAAACAATAATCCTGGGGAAGGAAATACAGGTCAACTGAACACTCTCCATTACTTAAGTAAAACATGACGACTAAACGCTTGAATAAAGGGGAGAAGCTCACGAAAAGCCAGACCACTGTGCCAGTCTCTGTGAGCACATTCTTTCAACTGCCAGACACAGCAACCAATCCTGCACATCAGACTGCAAATACTAATGAGACTCCTCATGATTTATCAAGCGCTGCAGAATCACAGATAGCTACCTCTTATATTACACAACTAAAACAAGACATTGCTAACCTGCCATCAAAAGAGGACTTTGCCTCCCTAAAGGCATTAATAACCAAAGAGCTTACCTCCATGAGAACTGACATAAACGCCTTGGGGTGCAGAGTAGAGGAAGTAGAAGACACGCAAACTACCATCTCTGAAATGGTGGGGAGCCTAGAAACACATGCCAACGTTCAATCCTCACAAATAGAGACAATGCAAGAAAGAATTGAGGATCTCGAAAACCGCAGTCGGCGGTCTAACTTAAGAGTAAGGGGTATACCAGAGTCAATAAAAAGCCCTGAACTTAGAGAATATATGCAGAACCTCTTTCACCACCTGATGGGGGACCCAGACATACCTGATATGGAACTGGAAAGAGTACATCGGGCTCTGCGCCCACCTCCACCAACTGGTGCACCCCCTAGGGATGTTATCCTTAAATTTCTGAGATTCACTGACAGGGAGGAAATCTGGTCCAAATCGAGACAACTGAGGAAGATAATGTATCTGGATCATGCCTTACAAATTTACCCAGACCTATGCCCAAGCACTCTACAACGTAGAAGAGACGTCCGATTTATCACCACTGCACTACAAGAGAATGATATCAAGTATCGCTGGGGGTTTCCCTTTAGTTTGATGGTATCTAAGGAAGGCCAGATTCACACCTACAGAGGGCCTCAAGACCTGGAGTCTTTCTCTAAGGGCTTGGGCCTATCAATCCAGCCGCCTCAACTATCTGAGAAGCCTCCTGACAACACAGCTTCATCACCACATCTCTTAGCAGGGACACAATGGCACAAAGTTGCCTATAAGAAGAGGAAAGACAGACTGAACTCATGATGTATTATTGAAGGACTTAATTGTCTCCCAAGATCCATGGTTGGGTGAGATTGGTGTAAAAATCACTTGTCATGCCTTTATTATCTGTTGTTGTTTATTTTAGCTATAGACATTCATTTGCTTGAACCGCCCACAAGGACAATCCTGGTGACTATACGAAGTAGTTACGTTATATATGTATAGTTTTAACCTGTCATAACCAGGCCATTCCCATTGTGCAAAAATATATGAACCATGTTACTTTTACCCATTTATATCATCCTTTCATTGGATGTTAAATAATTCCACATCTGCCTGGGCCTAAGTACCCGGCTGACCCCACATCCTATTAGGATAACTGTTTTGCCGGAGGGACTATCCCTCAGCCGCTCCGGCGATGTGTTCACATGTTCTAATGTTTACTCGTTAACTTTTGTTTTTGTTGTTGTTACCCTTGATGTTTGTTTTTGTTTTACACATTGTGCTTACATAATCACACATACTCCTTCTAATACCTGTATATTGATTAATATGGTACTGCCTCTCACTCTGACACCTACTCCCCATTATCAACAGGTGGACACTAGCACCACTACCAAGCGACAGATCGTGATCATACTGACATATAATGGCTCCCAATAACGCGCAGCTGCACATCATAACAGTTAATGCTAAGGGCCTTAATTCCCCAAACAAAAGAAGTATAGCTATTAAGGATTTTAAAGATAACAAGGGGGATATCATAATGCTGCAGGAAACCCACTTCCTTCACAAGAAAGAACCCAAAACATTTAGTTACAAGTTTGGAGAGGCATACTTCGCATCAAACCATAGTAAAACTAATGGGGTGGGAATCTTAATTAAACGAGGTATACCCTTTACTCTATTTAGCTTAACACGAGATCGAGAGGGCAGATATTTAATCCTGACTGGCAAACTCTATAACACAATAGTCACAATGGCCTGTGTATACGCCCCTAACACCCAGCAGGACATCTTTTTCAAACGCCTTTCGGATGCCATACTTGAGAGTAAAAGGGGTCTACTGATACTAGGAGGGGATCTTAATGTCTCCCTCAACACAGCATTAGACACATCAACTGGGCTCTCCTCAACACCAAACCGGGTTCTTTATAGAATCAAACAACATATTAGAGACCTAGCAGTACACGACACCTGGAGGATACATCACCCGGTAGACCGCCAATATACCTTCTTCTCCTTTCCACATTCCCGATTTTCCCGCATAGACTACATCCTTTTAGACGTGTCCTGCTTGTCCTTGGCAATAAGGTCAGCGATAATCCCCACAGGCTGGACGGATCACTCTATGGTGACCTGCTCTATTGAATGGCCCTCAGCCCCACACTCCACATTTCTTTGGAAATTAGACAATAATTTATTAGACCACCCACTGTACCAAGAAAAAATAGAGAATCGTCTGCAGGAATACTTTCAACTAAATGTAGCATCCATAGATGATTTTAGACTTATATGGGAGGCACATAAAAGCACACTTAGAGGGGATCTTATCAGCATACAGTCCCATAATCATAAACAACAGTGCGCCGCACTACAGACCGCACTGAATAACATTACCTTGACTGAGGAGAAACTTAAAAAAACACCGACAGACACAACATTGAAAAAGGATTTACAGACGCAGAGGGAAATAGTTAGCACCCTTTTAGACAGAGATTGCAAACTACTTGCACTCAAACTACAACAAACTTATTATGACAGCGATAACAGATGTAGTAGATTACTAGCACGCAAATTGAAACGACGGACTCACCGCTCATATATTATGTCTATCAGTGGACCAGGGAAAGGCATGGTATACTCTACCTCTAGCATATCAGAGACATTTCGCACATACTATGAGTCCCTCTACAACTTACCAACTGTTCCCCCTACTGACACAACTAATATTAGCCTCATAGAATCTTTCCTCAAGGACTTTGACATACCACAGATCACCCAGGAACAAAAAGAATCCCTTAATTCCCCTTTCAATATGAGAGAACTCCTATTGGCCATAAAAGACCTACCGACCGGAAAAACCCCTGGCCCAGACGGCTTCACTAACTACTATTATAAAAAATACAGTAAGATTCTAGCCCCACACATGCTGACCCTCTTTAACTCCATTTCCGGTAAAGAACCATTCCTTAGCAATTCCCTCGCTGCACACATAACACTAATCCCAAAGGAAGGTAAAGACCACTCGAGAGTCGAGAACTATAGACCGATATCACTATTGAACACCGACGTGAAAATATATGCCAAGCTGCTGGCGACCCGGTTGAACGCCTTACTTCCAAATTTAATCCACGCTGACCAGGTGGGCTTCGTTCCCACAAGGGAAGCCAAAGACAACACTGTACGAGCCCTTAATTTGATAGATTATGTGAATAACCGTGGTGTTCCGACTGTGGTAATATCTACAGATGCTGAAAAGGCGTTCGACCGGGTCAACTGGCAGTTCCTCCGGGTGGTCCTTATGAGAATGGGCCTTGGCGAGACATTTATAGATAGGGTATTTGCAATGTACCATTGTCCGACAGCTAGAATCCGGGTAAACGGATCTTTATCAGCCCCTTTTGTGATATCTAACGGAACCAGGCAGGGATGTCCGCTGTCCCCGCTCCTGTTTGCCTGCGTAATAGAAATGCTTGCACTTAAGGTTAGACACACGGTAGACATTGAGGGAGTTGAGGTTAGGGGACATCAACATAAGATGCTTCTATATGCAGATGACGTGCTCTTTTTCCTGACGAACCCCAGACAATCTATACCAGAATTATTGAAACAGCTAGATGCATTTGGAAAGATTTCAAACTTTCTTATCAACCAGAATAAATCGGAAATCCTAAACATAAACATACCAGAAGGGGATTTAATACCTATTTCACGTATATGTACATTTAAGTGGCAAAAAAGCAAACTGAAATATCTAGGGATATTTTTAACCCCAAAGATTACCCAAATATTCGAGACAAATTTCCTACCACTTCAATCATCAATGGTATCCACCCTGTCTTCCTGGCGTAGAAAACCTCTATCCTGGATGGGCAGGATCAGTGCCATTAAGATGAGTATCCTGCCAAAAATATTATATATCATACAGACACTACCCATAGCCCTTCCACGCACTTTTCTTACGTCCCTGCAAACTAAAATATTTGAATTTATATGGAATAAACGACACGCTCGGATCAATAGGAAAGACATGTATCAGACACTAGATAACGGGGGAATGGGGGTACCTGACCTCGTTGCATACTGGAAGGCCACACACTTACAGAGAATAGTGGACTGGTATACTAACTTCAACTTTAAAATTTGGGTTCGCCTCGAGCATGACATAGCCGGTACATTGCATTTAGGCACAAGATGCTGGACACCATCAATTACTAGATCACCCCAGATATACGTCGCACACACAGTACAGGAGACCATGCTGATATGGGAAAAGATACTAGTAGAGCACCCCAACATCTCGTCCACTTACTCTCCCCTTACCTCTTTCATCTCTAATAAAGAATTTGCCCCTGGCCTAGTAGCAAAGCTAAAAAATGACACACAACCGGACAGGGAATTGATGATGTGCCATCTAGGAACTGAAACTCAGCTGTTCCCTAGAACGGCCCTAACCGAACAAGGCTTTAATTGTTTCAGAGATTGGTATTTTTATATGCAGTGTTACAATTACCTGTCAGGACATCCGCATAAAAGGAATATGTTGAGGCCACTAACGACATTCGAGTCCCTATGCCATAAAGAATCTCCTACAAAACACACCTTATCAATGATTTATGCACTACTGAAACAAAATTCACCAGGTCACACCCCTCACTTTATCAACAGATGGGGGGAGGAATTGGGAATTCAGATATCACACATTGACGCCTCTAAGATATTTATAGCCATTAAGAGATCTGCCACATCTAGTAATCTCATTGAGTTAAACCTGAAAATTCTCCATAGATGGTATCTTACTCCATCAAGATGCCAGAAAATATTCAGAGAAGCCTCCAACCTCTGCTGGAGGTGCCATGATCAAATCGGCCATATGGCACATATCTGGTGGCTTTGCCCTAAAATAACCCCAATATGGGATGACATCTCAAAGGAAACATCAAAGTTACTAGATAAAGCCTTACCAGTAGACCCACTCTTGTGGCTGTTTCACATAGTCCCCAAAAAATTCACTTCAGAACAAACTAAATTATTTAACATAGCAAGTAACAGCATCAAGAAACTAATAGCCAAGAACTGGAAAAGTTCTATAATCCCAACCACTGCGCTTTGGGTTCAGGAGTGCAATCGCACTATACAGCTAGAGGAATACCACTACCTTAAACAACGAAGGTTAGACAAGTACATACAGATTAAGATTTTATGGGAAGAATATTTGAGGAATAAGTTTGATTCCAATAAGATATAAAACACCAAAACATACGACACTAGATACTGACAGAGGAGGTAGAACCCGACCCTGAGATACTGGAGGGAGAAAACATGAGGGGCAACAGGAAGCACAATGTGTTGTTTTTTGTTATGTTTGTTGTTTATTCGTTTAATTTGTTACTATATGATTTATTGCTCATTACCTTTATCACTACATGCATATTTGTATACAGCATTGTACATGTACAACTCACACAGCTGTAAAGCCATATTGATTTGTAATCCGAACAAAGTGCATTTACGATGTATAACTTTCTTATCTGTAAAATAAAACTATTTTTGAAAAAAAAAAAAAAAAAAAAAAAAAAAAAAAAGAAATCATATCAGAAATAGCATCAGGAACTGGAAAAACCTCTAGAGTAACCACAGGAGGTTTATAAACAGAATTTAAACGTTTACTAGTTTTAATATCAAGAGGACTAGTTTGCTCAATATCCAATGTAATCAACACATCTTTTAACAAGGAAAGAATATACTCCATTTTAAATAAATAAGTAGATTTGTCAGTGTCAATATCTGAGGAAGGATCTTCTGAATCAGATAGATCCTCATCAGAGGAGGATAATTCAGTATGTTGTCGGTCATTTGAAATTTCATCAACTTTATGAGAAGTTTTAAAAGACCTTTTACGTTTATTAGAAGGCAGGATGGCAGACAAAGCCTTCTGAATCGCATCAGCAATAAAATCTTTTATATACACAGGTATATCATGTACATTAGATGTTGAAGGAACAACAGGCATTGTACTATTACTGATGGACACATTCTCTGCATGTAAAAGCTTATCATGACAACTATTACATACCACAGCTGGAGATATAATCTCCACAAATTTACAACAGATGCACTTAGCTTTGGTAGAACTGTTATCAGGCAGTAGGGTTCCAATAGTGGTTTCTGAGACAGGATCAGATTGAGACATCTTGCAAATGTAAGAGAAAAAACAACATATAAAGCAAAATGATCAATTTCCTTATATGGCAGTTTCAGGAATGGGAAAAAAATGCAACAGCGGCATATAGGAATGGGGTTTTAAATAATGAAATTATTTGGCGCCAAGTATGGCGTACAACACAAACTAACATTTTTTTGCGCTAACAACATCCGGTAATGACACACTCGCGTCATTGTAGACGCAACCTTGTACAAGGAACTCAGTGTCAACTACGACGCCGTAAATCATGAATTTGCGTTATCGACGTACCTTCGCGCCAAAAAAATTCTCGCACCATGAATGACGCAATAAACTTTGGCATTTTGCGCCCTCGCAAGCCTAATTTTGCCCACGAAATATAATAAAAAAGCAGTCAATTGAAAAAAGACTATACCCCAGGTAAGAAAAATATTTTCCTAAATATGTTTTTTTCCCAAATATGATACTGATAGTCTGCAAAAGAAAATATACATAAACCTGACTCATGGCAAATATAAGTACAATACATATATTTAGAACTTTATGTTAATGCATAAAGGGCCAAACCATAGCTGAGAGTGTCTTAAGTAATGAAAACATACTTACCGAAAGACACCCATTCACATATAGCAGATAGCCAAACCAGTACTGAAACAGTTATCAGTAGAGGTAATGGAATATAAGAGTATATCGTTGATCTGAATAAGAGAGGTAGGAGATTAATCTCTACGACCGATAACAGAGAACCTATAAAATAGATCTCTCACAAGGAAAACCATTGCATTCAATAGGTGATACTCCCTTCACATCCCTCTGACATTCACTGTACTCTGAGAGGAATCGGGCTTCAAAATGCTGAGAAGCGCATATCAACGTAGAAATTTTAGCACAAACTTACTTCACCACCCCCATAGGAGTTAAAGTTTGTAAAACTGAATTGTGGGTGTTGTGAGGGGTGTATTTATAGACATTTTGAGGTTTGGGAAACTTTGCCCCTCCTGGTAGGATTGTATATCCCATACGTCACTAGCTCATGGACTCTTGCAAATTACATAAAAGAAATATACATTTGCTGTCAATTAGGCAGTGTATAGACATAATGTATCTCCCTCTCACATGGTGCAAAGTTGTGTACAGCAGGGCAGGTTTAATCTAAAGTAGCAGTGACAGGGACAAATCTGTTTAGTGTCCAGTTTCCTTTTTTTCTATTTTGCATGTGTAGTAACTTGAACAACTAACCATGTGTGGCCTCTAGCTTAATAAATCGGATAGTCATTTGAAATAGCTGATTTTGCCTGAGGAAACTGCTACCTATACTGATCTTGTCAATACTTCATTATTTGCTATAGAAAAGCTATCTAATTAAGAATTAGTGGTAGTTGTTCAGGGTAGAAGAAAGTGTCCCTGCAGTTACTATGAATTAAAAAAAAAAATCAAGTTCTTGCCTGAGAACATTATTTCTCTTGTAAGATGTATCGGGTCCACAGATTCATCCATACTTGTGGGATATTCTCCTTCCTAACAGGAAGTGGCAAAGAGAGCACCCACAGCAGAGCTGTCTATATAGCTCCTCCCTTAGCTCCGCCCCCCTAGTCATTCTCTTTGCCTGCTTAACTGCTAGGACTAGCAGTGCCCTGGTCCTTCAATCTGGCTTATGTATTTCCACCGTTTCCTCTCCTCCCACGTCTGGTTGCCAGAATCAAGCAGGAGAGAGCTTCGGTGATTCTGATAGCGCCTGCATGGCCACACAGGACTTGGTATGCAGACCTGGTGGACATGTCATCTGTTCCACCGTGGACTCTGCCAATGAGGCAGGACCTTCTAACCAAGGTCCATTCAAACATCCAAATCTAATTTCTCTGCGTCTGACTGCTTGGAGATTGAACGCCTGATTCTATCAAAGCGTGGTTTCTCTGAGTCGGTCATTGATACCCTGATTCAGGCTAGAAAGCCTGTCACCAGGAAAATCTATCATAAGATTTGGCACAAATATCTTTGTTGGTGTGAATCCAAGGGTTACTCATGGAGTAAGATTAGGATTCCTAGAATTTTGTCCTTTCTCCAAGAAGGATTGGAGAACGGATTATCAGCTAGTTCCTTAAAGGGACAAATATCTGCTTTGTCTATTCTTTTACACAAACGTCTGGCAGATGTCCCAGGCGTTCAAGCATTTAGTCAGGCCTTGGTCAGGATCAAGCCTGTATTTAAACCTGTTGCTCCGCCATGGAGCCTACACTTGGTTCTTAAAGTTCTTCAAGGGGTTCCGTTTGAACCTATGCATTCCATAGATATTAAGCTTCTATCTTGGAAAGTTTTGTTTTTAGTAGCTATCTCTTCGGGTCGAAGAGTTTCTGAGTTATCTGCTTTACAGTGTGACTCACCTTACCTTGTTTTCCATGCAGATAAGGTGGTTTTGCGTACCAAACCTGGGTTTCTTCCTAAGGTTGTTTCTAATAGGAATATCAATCAGGAGATTGTTGTTCCTTCCCTGTGTCCTAATCCTTCATCAAAGAAGGAACGTTTGTTGCACAATCTTGATGTGGTTCGTGCTTTAAAGTTCTACTTACAAGCAACTAAAGATTTCCGTCAAACATCTTCATTGTTTGTTGTTTATTCTGGTAAACAGAGAGGTCAAAAGGCTACGGCTACCTCTCTTTCCTTTTGGCTGAAAAGCATCATCCGTTTGGCTTATGAGACTGCTGGCCAGCAGCCTCCTGAAAGAATTACTGCTCATTCTACTAGAGCAGTGGCTTCCACATGGGCTTTTAAAAATGAGGCTTCTGTTGAACAGATTTGTAAGGCGGCGACTTGGTCTTCGCTTCATACTTTTTCCAAATTTTACAAATTCGATACTTTTGCTTCTTCGGAGGCTATTTTTGGGAGAAAGGTTTTACAAGCAGTGGTGCCTTCCGTTTAGGGTACCTGTCTTGTCCCTCCCTTCATCCGTGTCCTAAAGCTTTGGTATTGGTATCCCACAAGTATGGATGAATCTGTGGACTCGATACATCTTACAAGAGAAAACAGAATTTATGCTTACCTGATAAATTTCTTTCTCTTGTGATGTATCAAGTCCACGGCCCGCCCTGTCTAAGACATGTAGTATATTTTTATTTAAAAAACTTCAGTCACCTCCTTTTTCTTCCTAGCCTTCGGTCGAATGACTGGGGGGGGGGCGGAGCTAAGGGAGGAGCTATATAGACAGCTCTGCTGTGGGTGCTCTCTTTGCCACTTCCTGTTAGGAAGGAGAATATCCCACAAGTATGGATGAATCCGTGGATTCGATACATCACAAGAGAAAGAAATTTATTGGGTAAGCATAAATTCTGTTTTCTTTAAGTGAGTTATCTGCTAAAATGAACTGTTCTATGGGTACAGAACATTTCTTATTCCCCCACAATATTCCTTTAAATTAATATTTTAAGCACATTCCCCTACTTTGCAACCTCACTAGGATATCTAAAAGCATTAAAAATCTCTTAAAATGAAGGTAAACTTTTACGAATGAGTGCCCGGTTTTTAAAACTACTATTAAAAACAGGGGAACTTTACTTACCTTTTTCTTCTTGCAAGCCGGAGCAGCCATTCCCCCGCCCGCCGCTCGTCTCTTTTTACGTCATCCGGCTTCCTCCAATCACGGCTCCCCCCCAGAGCAAACATTGCCTGAGGCGGCCACGACATGATTGGAGGAAGTCAGATTCTTCATTAATGACATTTTTTAACAAAACCGGTGAGATGTAAACTTTCATGAATGAAAGTGCCCTTGTTTTTATTAGTATTTTTAAAAACCGGGCACTCATTCGTGAAAGTTTATCTTCACTTTAAGCTACCTTTTGTTGCTCAAGTTTTTATGTAAACAGCTCCAAAACTCTCCCACATAAATTTAGAAATGCTACTAAATTGTTACTGATGACCAATCAGCCTTCTCTATTTGCATATGGCCTCCTATCCCCTCATTTTGTAATGTCCTCAGACCTCAAATCAGCCAGATCAGGGCCCTACATATGTCACATAAGCCACACTTGTGCTGACGATGCTTCCCCTTTGCCTTTCCGTGTCGCCCATGCTCCTTTTCAGCACAGATGCAACTGTGCTCCACCTTCACGGCGACTCTGCACTTTCAGGCGAACACTCCATTGTTACAGCAGCATTTCACATGCTCAGCCTTTTGATAGTGAGTGAATGTCAATTTAACAATCCCTCGCTATCTTTTCTACTCACCAATGGCTAGTGGGCAATTGGAAAATTTGAGCCCTGATGTATACACACACTGTATATTTATACATCTTACTGATGGATCAGGAAAATTCACCTGTAAAGTTCCATAGTCTAACAATTGTTATTTCTATCCATCGTTATGATAACATTATTGACCTTCTCATCTGTATCTGGACTTCCACCTTTCATAGATAAAACACATACCCTTTTTTTTTATTTTTTATAAAGCTTTATTTTTACTAAGCTCTTTCAAGTTATTTAGCTGACACATTAAAGGGACCTTAAACACCTTCTACATTTAACAATTATATATTTTATTAAGTATACAAATTGTGGAATAACCTTTTTATTATTATAAAAATACCAATTGACCTTCTGATTATGTAAATCCCTTTGAAAGTTTAATTTCAACTGCAGCCTGTTTAACATGATGAGCGCCGCCATATTGTAATGTACGTTACTTTTGGAGCACGGGTCACGTGGCGCCCGCTCCAGTGAATAGAAATGCGCATGCGTACAACATAAAATGTCTCCTGCATCTATGAAGCTCGCTCACTCAGTTGCTGAGAGCGAGCTTCATCACCATTTATATGACAGCTGTATTAGAGGAGCTGATTTTCATCAATCTATTTTTTGCACAATTAACAAACTTATTTAAGTATTTTTTGATAGCTGCCGCTTTCAGTTCTCCTGAGCCAGAGGCACACTTACGATCGCTGCTATCGCTGTGTTTAATGGCAACGAAGTGTGCCTCTGGTATTGCAAAAGAGAGATATTCTAATGCGTGCACGCTCACAGCCAGGAGCTTAGCCACATCCGGAATAGTCCCCAGCACTTCAGCAGTGCCGGGACAGAAGAGCAAAGGAATGGGGAAACAGAGTTACAAAATAAATAATAAGAAGATAGGTTTATATATGAAGGGGGAAGAAATGTAGTTTGATTTATAACATTATAATTTACACTATGGGCATTAAAACTTCATAGCATTAAATTTAAGTGTTTAAGTTCCCTTTAAACTATAATTTTCTGTTTGTCTTTCTAGCTTTGCTTGATGAGCGGTGAAATCATACAGATGTCTCCTCAGATGAGCCTGATCTTTGAAGCAATGGATCTATCCCAGGCCTCGGTGAGTTTAACATTACCAGTTATCTATCAGTATAAATAGCTGTTGGATTTCACCTTATATTAGAGAAATGAAAGCAACATTATATTCTGTAATGCACATAAAATAGTAGCAAATAAATGTCAGATGACATGATGACACGCACAGCATTTGGTTCAGTGGTGAAGAACGCTGTGTTGTGGGCGGCCGAAGCTGCTGACTTTTGCGAGCTGTCGCGGCACAGACAGGGTGAGTTTAGCACCTATATTTTAGTAACTGATGACTGAAACGCCACTTTATTGTTAGTGATTGTAAATCCTAGCATTTTTTAAAAGCTTGGGTTTACCATCACTTTAATGTTGATTGGCTCTCCAACACAATAAAGCTTTATTATCGCTTATTGGCTTGCAGGCACAAATCATACTGCTGTATTAGTGCTCACTGGCTGTCAGGGACATGTGATACATCTATAATAATGCTTATTGGCCGACATGCACAGCTCATACAAATGTGTTTAATGGTTATTGGTTGAAAGACACTCATATAGCTGTATTACAGGCACAATACATTTGATCAATTTTGGTAGTCATCTCTGATAAACCTAATTGATATGCCTATATCCCTCATTAGCTGACAATAGAACTTCATAAACTGACACATTCAATGAACACAGCTGTTTTAGAGCACATTCTTGAGCAGACATAACTGAAATAAGAGATGTGGTTGCCCAGTCCTTAGCATGAATAAAGCTGTGTTAAAAGTGCTTATTAGCAGACAGACGCGGCTCCCATAAAAAATAAAAACAATATTATTAGCTGGCAGGTACAACTTTTATCTGTGTATTGAAGGGACATTGTACACTAGATTTGTTTTGTAGATAATCCATTTATTTAGCCCACACAGGATTTTTTTTGGTAAAAATTTACAGTTTTACTTATTTTTAAATAACATTGTGCTAATTTTCAGACTCCTAACCAAGCCCCAAAGGTTTATCAGTATACTGACGTATACCTATTCCAGCTTGCTTCTGTTTGTGTAAAGAGTCTTTTCATATGCAGGGGAGGGGGTGTCTGCTTTTTTGCTTTCCAGACCATTTTGTGGGTGTTCCTGCTAACCTTTTCAACAGTGCTAAACTTGGAGCTTCTAAGTAATTTTTTATACTGGATTTTGAGATCAGTATCTGTGCATATTCTTCTTTATAACAGTGTCTATTGCATGCAGTTATATGAGAATTGGTGTATATTGTCCCTTTAATGCTGGGTGGTAGCAACCATCTGTAGGTATATGATTAAAAACAAGACTATGACATTTTCAATTGCTCTCTTTAAAGTGCCAAATATAAATTAGTCTTATAAGATAACTGGAGAAGGGTATGAGTAAAATCTGGGTGCCCTACAGTAAGTTGTATCTGCTCCCACCGGCTACTTATTCCTGTCGCCGTTTTGGGTATCCAGTGCAGAACTCGCTACCATCCCACATTTTGTAGAATTGACATAGTTTTGGGGCTTTCTCCTACTGCCCCTCCCTTCCAGAACCTATAAATATCTGTGTTGCAAATTGTAAAAATGAGCAACTCAATCCAGAAATGCTTGTTTCTTACTTGAGAACTGCTGACTTATTCAAAGGAAGCTAGTTTATAATGCTTAAAATTATATTAAACATATTTACACTTCACTGAAGAAAATTCCATAGTGACCTCCCATGTACAAAATCTAGGATCATGTTGTTTATTAATGTGGGAAGTCATTATACTAAAAGATCCTGTAGCACAATATAGACATTTTCAGACAAATTGAGATTTGTTGGCGTTTAAAGAACATATGCCAAATTGAAAATGGGCAGCCTACATGTTCCAATTACCAGCAGTAACATCATACGTGACATTAATTGCACTCCAAGTATAGCGGAGTATCGGAAGTGCATCACACAGCTTTTTTTTAGAAGTATTTTTGCAGACAGAAGTGTAGTGCAAAAATTCTTGTAGTCAAATTGGAAATCTAATACTCATTAATTTGTTTTTCTTTTGTCTCTTTAACCCTTTAAGGACACAGCTTTCAGTTTGCTCAATTGTTTTATGACGGAAATATTCCGTCATATGTCCTTAAGAGGTTAATAGCGAAAAAAAATATTTAGGTTAACAAGTTTCAATAAGAATATGTATGGGATTTACATAAATTAGAAATACGGTCTTGTAGTGTCACTTGGATGTTATATATGTTTAATACAATTTTACTCTTTTAGCCTGCAACCGTAAGTCGCTGTGGTATGATCTACCTAGAGCCTCAGCAACTAGGCTGGATGCCGCTTGTGCAATCTTGGCTTTATACGCTCCCACAGGCCCTGAGAGCAAAGGAACATCTAGCTCTTCTTGACGGTCTGTTTCAATGGCTGATCCAGCCTTCCTTAAGGTTTCTACGTAAACAGTGCAAGGTGCGTATGTTGTGTATTGCAGCATTTAGGATATAAACGTTTGATGTGATTGGAGATTTATGATTAATTCTCATACATTTCAATTGGTTATCACAATTATCCTCATATCCAGCCATTTACTAGATAAATTTATAGACACAAAAACTGTTTTAATTGTAGCTGAATCTCTCATGCATACAATTAGTTGATTAAATGGGGAGTATATAAATTACTAATGTAAAAGTAAAAATAAGTATCTTTAGCTACAACTCTCTATATCATATATTGAATAAATTGGTAAATATTATCTAGGAGGTTGGGGCAACAATGGCTGACTTTTCTAAGGGCACTCCATGCAAATTGTTGCTTGCGTTGATATCAAATTGCTCCTAAAGGCACTGCCTACTCCAAAAAAAAAAATATTTTTAAAAAGATAGATAACGCTTTTACTACCCATTTCCCAGCTTTGCACAACCAACATTGTTATATTGATATACTTTAAAATCTTTAAACCCTGAAATGTCTGCCTGTCTCTAAGCCACTACAGACTGCCTCTTATCTCAGAGCAGTTTTATAGCTTTTCACAGCAAGACACTGCTAGTTCATGACTATTGATACTGAAGTAATTTTATGCATGATTTATTTCCCTTATACAATTACTTTTATATCATGCTTATTTTTGTGATAGGAACTTGTCTCTACGAGTGATAGTAATGTTGTGGTGTCACTCACTCGACTCTTTGGAATGCTTCTTTTTGACATAGTAGAAGAAGACCCAACAAATAAAAACATTCGCACCTGGGTTATGGTAAGTGTACTGTGGTTGGTTTATTAATCATCTTTTATACTGCTGACAGTATATCCATTGTCATACAGGCCTATCATTAACAGGATATGAAACCCAAATTATTTCTTTCAGATAGAGCAATTTTAAGCAACTTTCTAATTTACTCCTATTATCAAATTTTCTTCGTTCTCTTGGTATCTTTATTTGAAAAGCGGGAACGTAAGCTTAGGAGCTGGCCCGTTTTTGTTTCAGCACCTGGGTAGCGCTTGCTGATTGGTGGCTAAATGTAGCAAGATTCAAAAGCAAACAGGTTAAACACATATTTAAAAATAGTGACAAACGTTAAAAATAAGTTTACACTTAGACACGCAAAACCAAATAAACAAATAAATTAGGAACCTTTAAAAAAATGTCTAAAGATAGAAAAAATTTATCCACACAACCATGTATTTTAATTCTTTAAAGTTCATTATGCCAATATAAATAACTGGATGTATTTTGTGATGATATTGACGATATTGCTTATTAAAGGGACGGTAAGGAGCTTTACAAGACATTTATGTTGTGTTGCTATAGAATAACATATCAGCCAAGTCTTAACGTTTTTAAAACAAATTAACATTCTGTTTACGGCAATAATTTTCAATACCCACCATTTGCCTTATTTGGAGGAGCCAATCTGGGCTTTAGTCCGCAGACAACAAATCTAGTCACTGTTATAAAGTTAGTATAAAATACAATGAATTGCAATTGTTATCTGATAAAACCAATTAGGGAAATGTATGTAGCAGCGTTAGCCTTGATAAATCAGCAGGTGCATTTCAAAGTCTGAGAATTAGAAATTACTTCATGCTAAATTACATGAAAAGGGGGCAAAATAAAAAAATGATAATGCAAAGTTGTTTAATTGTGTATAACTAAACATTTTATATATAAATCTAAAGTTGTTTACAGTCCCTTTTAATAGATCAAGGCTTGAGCTGGTATTTAATAAATGATAAACACTTTCAGGTGCTGGGTCATATGAAATAATCTTAATGTTTAGTGATATAAGTCTCTCTTTGTCTACAGGCTTGCTTTGCTTTTTCCATTGTTTGGTCCATTGGGGGCTGTTGTGACTCAGATAGTCGAATCAAGTTTGATGCTTTTCTCAAAGAAATTCTATCAGGAAAATCCCAAGAACATCGCCTTCCGGCTGGAGTAGGAAAGTGGGAATGTCCCTTTGATGATAAAGGCTTGGTGTATGATTATGTGTATGAGGTACTATATAAGCAATAATCAATTTATAAGGAAAATGTAAAGAAACACTAAGGCCTAGATTTAGAGTTCGGCGGTAAAAGGGCTGTTAACGCTCCGCGGGTTTTTTTCTGGCCGCACCATAAATTTAACTCTGGTATCGAGAGTTCAAACAAATGCTGCGTTAGGCTCCAAAAAAGGAGCGTAGAGCATATTTACCGCAAATGCAACTCTCGATACCAGAGTTGCTTACGGACGCGGCCGGCCTCAAAAACGTGCTCGTGCACGATTCTCCCATAGGAAACAATGGGGCTGTTTGAGCTGAAAAAAAACCTAACACCTGCAAAAAAGCAGCGTTCAGCTCCTAACGCAGCCCCATTGTTTCCTATGGGGAAACACTTCCTACGTCTGCACCTAACACTCTAACATGTACCCCGAGTCTAAACACCCCTAACCTTACACTTATTAACCCCTAATCTGCCGCCCCCGCTATCGCTGACCCCTGCATTACACTTTTAACCCCTAATCTGCCGCTCCGTAAACCGCCGCCACCTACGTTATCCCTATGTACCCCTAATCTGCTGCCCTAACATCGCCGACCCCTATGTTATATTTATTAACCCCTAATCTGCCCCCCACAACGTCGCCGACACCTGCCTACACTTATTAACTCCTAATCTGCCGAGCGGACCTGAGCGCTACTATAATAAATGTATTAACCCCTAATCCGCCTCACTAACCCTATCATAAATAGTATTAACCCCTAATCTGCCCTCCCTAACATCGCCGACACCTACCTTCAATTATTAACCCCTAATCTGCCGACCGGAGCTCACCGCTATTCTAATAAATGTATTAACCCCTAAAGCTAAGTCTAACCCTAACACTAACACCCCCCTAAGTTAAATATAATTTTTATCTAACGAAATAAATTAACTCTTATTAAATAAATGATTCCTATTTAAAGCTAAATACTTACCTGTAAAATAAATCCTAATATAGCTACAATATAAATTACATTTATATTATAGCTATTTTAGGATTAATATTTATTTTACAGGCAACTTTGTAATTATTTTAACCAGGTACAATAGCTATTAAATAGTTAAGAACTATTTAATAGTTACCTAGTTAAAATAATTACAAATTTACCTGTAAAATAAATCCTAACCTAAGATATAATTAAACCTAACACTACCCTATCAATAAAATAATTAAATAAACTACCTACAATTACCTACAATTAACCTAACACTACACTATCAATAAATTAATTAAACACAATTGCTACAAATAAATACAATTAAATAAACTATCTAAAGTACAAAAAATAAAAAAGAACTAAGTTACAGAAAATAAAAAAATATTTACAAACATAAGAAAAATATTACAACAATTTTAAACTAATTACACCTACTCTAAGCCCCCTAATAAAATAACAAAGACCCCCAAAATAAAAAATTCCCTACCCTATTCTAAAATACAAAAATTACAAGCTCTTTTACCTTACCAGCCCTGAACAGGGCCCTTTGCGGGGCATGCCCCAAGAATTTCAGCTCTTTTGCCTGTAAAAAAAAACATACAATACCCCCCCCCCAACATTACAACCCACCACCCACATACCCCTAATCTAACCCAAACCCCCTTAAATAAACCTAACACTAATCCCCTGAAGATCTTCCTACCTTGTCTTCACCATCCAGGTATCACCGATCCGTCCTGGCTCCAAGATCTTCATCCAACCCAAGCGGGGGTTGGCGATCCATAATCCGGTGCTCCAAAGTCTTCCTCCTATCCGGCAAGAAGAGGACATCCGGACCGGCAAACATCTTCTCCAAGCGGCATCTTCTATGTTCTTCCATCCGATGACGACCGGCTCCATCTTGAAGACCTCCAGCGCGGATCCATCCTCTTCTTCCGACGACTAGACGACGAATGACGGTTCCTTTAAGGGACGTCATCCAAGATGGCGTCCCTCGAATTCCGATTGGCTGATAGGATTCTATCAGCCAATCGGAATTAAGGTAGGAATTTTCTGATTGGCTGATGGAATCAGCCAATCAGAATCAAGTTCAATCCGATTGGCTGATCCAATCAGCCAATCAGATTGAGCTCGCATTCTATTGGCTGTTCCGATCAGCCAATAGAATGCGAGCTCAATCTGATTGGCTGATTGGATCAGCCAATCGGATTGAACTTGATTCTGATTGGCTGATTCCATCAGCCAATCAGAATATTCCTACCTTAATTCCGATTGGCTGATAGAATCCTATCAGCCAATCGGAATTCGAGGGACGCCATCTTGGATGACGTCCCTTAAAGGAACCGTCATTCGTCGTCTAGTCGTCGGAAGAAGAGGATGGATCCGCGCTGGAGGTCTTCAAGATGGAGCCGGTCGTCATCGGATGGAAGAACATAGAAGATGCCGCTTGGAGAAGATGTTTGCCGGTCCGGATGTCCTCTTCTTGCCGGATAGGAGGAAGACTTTGGAGCACCGGATTATGGATCGCCAACCCCCGCTTGGGTTGGATGAAGATCTTGGAGCCAGGACGGATCGGTGATACCTGGATGGTGAAGACAAGGTAGGAAGATCTTCAGGGGATTAGTGTTAGGTTTATTTAAGGGGGTTTGGGTTAGATTAGGGGTATGTGGGTGGTGGGTTGTAATGTTGGGGGGGGGGTATTGTATGTTTTTTTTTACAGGCAAAAGAGCTGAAATTCTTGGGGCATGCCCCACAAAGGGCCCTGTTCAGGGCTGGTAAGGTAAAAGAGCTTGTAATTTTTGTATTTTAGAATAGGGTAGGGAATTTTTTATTTTGGGGGTCTTTGTTATTTTATTAGGGGGCTTAGAGTAGGTGTAATTAGTTTAAAATTGTTGTAATATTTTTCTTATGTTTGTAAATATTTTTTTATTTTCTGTAACTTAGTTCTTTTTTATTTTTTGTACTTTAGATAGTTTATTTAATTGTATTTATTTGTAGCAATTGTGTTTAATTAATTTATTGATAGTGTAGTGTTAGGTTAATTGTAGGTAATTGTAGGTAGTTTATTTAATTATTTTATTGATAGGGTAGTGTTAGGTTTAATTATATCTTAGGTTAGGATTTATTTTACAGGTAAATTTGTAATTATTTTAACTAGGTAACTATTAAATAGTTCTTAACTATTTAATAGCTATTGTACCTGGTTAAAATAATTACAAAGTTGCCTGTAAAATAAATATTAATCCTAAAATAGCTATAATATAAATGTAATTTATATTGTAGCTATATTAGGATTTATTTTACAGGTAAGTATTTAGCTTTAAATAGGAATCATTTATTTAATAAGAGTTAATTTATTTCGTTAGATAAAAATTATATTTAACTTAGGGGGGTGTTAGTGTTAGGGTTAGACTTAGCTTTAGGGGTTAATACATTTATTAGAATAGCGGTGAGCTCCGGTCGGCAGATTAGGGGTTAATAAGTGTAGGCAGGTGTCGGCGACGTTGTGGGGGGCAGATTAGGGGTTAATAAATATAACATAGGGGTCGGCGATGTTAGGGGCAGCAGATTAGGGGTACATAGGGATAACGTAGGTTGCGGCGATTTGCGGTCGGAAGATTAGGGGTTAATTATTTTAAGTAGCTTGCGGCGACGTTGTGGGGGGCAAGTTAGGGGTTAATAAATATAATATAGGGGTCGGCGGGGTTAGGGGCAGCAGATTAGGGGTACATAAGTATAACGTAGGTGGCGGTCGGCAGATTAGGGGTTAAAAATTTTAATCGAGTGGCGGCGATGTGGGGGGACCTCGGTTTAGGGGTACATAGGTAGTTTATGGGTGTTAGTGTACTTTAGGGTACAGTAGTTAAGAGCTTTATAAACCGGCGTTAGCCAGAAAGCTCTTAACTCCTGCTTTTTTCAGGCGGCTGGAATCTTGTCGTTAGAGCTCTAACTCTCACTGCAGAAACGACTCTAAATACCGGCGTTAGAAAGATCCCATTGAAAAGATAGGCTACGCAAATGGCGTAGGGGGATCTGCGGTATGGAAAAGTCGCGGCTGAAAAGTGAGCGTTAGACCCTTTAATCACTGACTCCAAATACCAGCGGGCGCCCAAAACCAGCGTTAGGAGCCTCTAACGCTGGTTTTGACGGCTACCGCCGAACTCTAAATCTAGGCCTAAATTCATAATTAAACATTCATGATTCAGACCGGGCATACAAATGTAAAAAAACTTGCGAGTTGCCAAAATGTGCACAGTCACACAGTGTATGGGTCTCACTCACATGAAACAAGGGCCAGGGAAATGGAAGGGTATTTTGAATTTTGTCAGAAACAAATGTACTGTTCATTTGAAATTTAAGTGCCAATGATTTCTCTTTTTATGATGCATTTGTTACATATGTAATTATACTTTATTGAATGGTTCTTTTAAAGAAATGGGAAACTGGAAATAAATGTATATATATATATATATATACCGTATATATATAAAACCTTGTTCTTTGTTTTCTCTTATCAAAGCTTAAAGGCCGAGGGCGATGGGTTCATTGGAACGAGTCTATTAAAAACACAGCTATAGGAGACAAGAATACGAAAATTCAAGACATTATTGTTCCGACTATGGACACTGTCAGATATACCTACCTCATGGATATGTGTATCAGACATGCAATGTAAGTTATCTCAATAAACAACATATCAATAATTTTACAGACAACATTGCATTTGATAATCCCAAATTGGATGCATTTGTGTTTTTATGTCACTTTCTTAGTACAAGTAGATATATTATTTTTTAGCTTTTGCACAGTCCACCAAAATAGAAGAGTCATAGTAAATGAAGTGCATTTATTTTGTTTCTTTACGTTAACAACAGCATTCAAATTATACCAAAATGATATTGAACATATAATACAATATAAAAAAAGTTTCCATATTTAATAGCATGTATATCACAATCCTGTGTTTAAAATGTATTACTTTAAAAAAATTAATTATTATTTGAGTAAGCTACCGGTCTATCTATAATATTTAAAACACTTTTTTGTATAATTTGAGTCCATGGGCTCCATGTACTAAGCAGTCAGCGAGCTACCCGCAACAAATCTTGCGTCAAAACTCGCAAACTGATATGTACAAAGTCGTCAACTATGTTCAAACTCGCATCTTTAAAATTGCGAGCGTACTTATCCGCCAAACCTCGCTACCTCTCCATTTTTCACTGTAATTAGACACATTTGACCACCAACTCGCCAAAAACGAATGTACTAAAAAATCTATTTGTCCGCTCGCTACAATTTCCACTCCCACCTCGTTATTTTTGCCTCGCCACCTTTTAGGTGGCGGGCAAGGTACAAAACAATAGGAAAGTCAATCTAGACGCCAGTCTAGACATATATAAAAGGCAGTAATATCTGCATTGTACAGCATAACTGGCGTCTAATTTGTCTCTCATTTCCATGTACATAAATTGCGCCAAATTTGTCGACTGTAATTAAAGAGTAATCTATATTTTAAATTTGTATTGTATAGTTGTCAATCTTTATAATTATTTTTATATTAATATTTATATATTATCAGATCCAGATGAAGCCATATCCAAATTGTAAATAAATATTACAAAAATAACGCTCTGTTATCACTCTTCAAAAAATTTAGAACAATAATAAAGTTGTTTAGATAAGTTGAACTTTTATAGGAGCAAAATTCTATTCCCGCGACTACTATGATGTTCGTGACACCTTGCATGTCACGTGTTAATAATTGGCCAGACAATTCAACTGAAAGTTAAGTACATCAGCTTAGTCGCGGCGAGCGAGACGTCAAATTTATCAATAATCCGCCACTGCTCGCGGCGGGCTAGACTTGTCTATTTATTGGGGGATTATTAGTACATAGTGACAGCGGACACCATTTCGCCCGCGGCGAGTAACGGCGAGTTTATCCACGTCTAAAATGACGGATGAATTGACAGCTTAGTACATGGAGCCCCATGCTTATATAATTGTCTTTTGCTGGTGATTATGGTCATTAAAATCAACCATGGCCTTTGGTTATGTGTTGTAAGCCCATCTTCCTTATTTCAACCATAGAACTCATTTAAAGCTTCATAGGCAGGGACGATACTGCTTGTGAAAAGAATATCAGTATGTCATCTGCGTGCAGCAAAATTATATTGGTTTTGTTTGCTAATTGCAACCCCTTATGTAGACATTCATTATTATCTGGATAGCTAGCACTTCTACCACACGTGCAAATAAAATAGGTAATAACAGACACCCTTATCGGGTTCCATTGGCTTTATTGAAGGTCTGAAAGAGTCAATTTATTATTCTTATACATGCAGAGGTTGAGGCATATAGTGCAAAAAGTTTGCCTATGAAAACCTGATCTATTCCAAATTTTGTGATCATGGGTTGTAGAAAAGTCAAACAGACACTGTTGAAGGCCTTCTTTGTGTCTACGTAAATCGCCTCAAGCGATAGCTGATAATCCTTAGCATAATTTATCAATTGAATGGCCCGCACCATATTATAGTTTTCTTCTCTTGAGTTTACAATGACTACTTGGGTTCCTTAAATGATAGAAGTCATTACAAGACAGAGGCTGTCCTTCATCCATTTAGCATACAATTTAATATCTGTGTTTAGTAAGGAAATGGGTCTATTATTTTCTACTTTATCAGGGCTTTTGCTTGGTTTGGGAATGAGAGCTATATGGGCTTCTAGGGATTGATTTCAAAATGGTTGTTCAACATCTACAAAGTTAAATATAACTAAGAGATCAGGTATTCATTTTGCCCTATATTTCTTATAATAGTAATTGGTGTAATTAGCAGGTCCATCAGGCTTTATCTAAAGAAAGTGGTTTTTTTTTTTTTAAATAATTATTAATTACTTTAAAACTAATTGGTTTATTTAGTAGATCTTGTTGTCTTATGGATGGGACAGGTAATTTCATTAGTTACTGGTTTATTTGTTGTTTTAAGTACTAAGTGAGACATTCATAGGTTCTCAGCTGGCATTTTTTAACATCCGTAACTTATTCTATAAAAATTACTTGTTTGTCTTGTTTACCTATCTTGGCGTTGTATACTCTATGGAATGTTTTTTTCATCTGAGTCTCTGACCTGAAAAGTTCTCTTGGTTGAAACCTTTCTTTCATTCTTCTATTTTTTCCTTCTGCTTGACCAAATTCCATTTCATTGTTCTACTCTGTCAAAAAAGTTAACATAAGCACTTACACGAGGAGCTGGGTATCCCTCTCAGGTATTTTTAATGTCTATAAACTGCTGTAGTCAGGATTGGGGCCAGTGTGAATACTCTCGTATCAAATTATCACAAAGTTTCCTTTAGGTAATAGTAAAAATTCTTACCGCTGCCTCAGCAGCTTTTGAGGACGGCTACCTAGCTGAAACGCATCAGTTGCCATTTGCTGACCACTCCGTTATGTAACTCCATATTGTGCCGCTAATGTGGAATTTTTAATTTGACACCATACGGTGTAAATAAAGGATACTTTTATTCATCTCTCAGCCGGTGCTCCTTTTTTTCTTTGCTCACTTCTATTGTTCTACTCTCAAATATGTTTTTTCTGAACTTTGGGCAATGTCAGCAATTCTCTATAGCACACCTTTTTCATTGTAAAATGTTTAAATAATCAGTTATTGTTTGACACGTTTGTATTTACATTACTTCCATTTATATTTCTTTTGACATAAACTTTACCTTTTTCTTAGGCCGTTGTTATTTGTAGGACCAACTGGCACTGGAAAATCTGTTTATGTGAAGGACAAGTTAATGAACAACTTAGACAGAGATAAATTCTTTCCTTTCTTCATTAATTTCTCTGCACGCACCAGTGCCAATCAGATCCAGGTTTGTTTTCATGCATACTCTGAAATGTATTTACATTTTATGTTGTTATAAGGTTTAAAGGGACATGAAACCCACATTTTTTCTTTCATGATTTAGAAAGAGCATACAATTATAAACAACTTTCTAATAGACTTCTATTACCTAATTTGCTTCACTCTCTTTATATACTTTCCTGAAAAGCATATCTAGGTAGGCTCAGGAGCTGCTGATTGGTTGCTGCATATAATTGCCTCACGTGATTGGCTCACCCATGTGAATTGCTATCTCTTCAACAAAGGATATCTAAAAAATGAAGCAAATTAGATAATAGAAGTAAACTGGAATGTTGTTTAAAGTTGTATTCTCTACTTGAATCATGAAAGAAAATGTTTGGGTTTAGTGTCCCTTTAATGAGAGAGGAAAAACTTTGAGACTGTAATATAAGATGCTTATTTATGAAAATTAAAGACTGGAAATATACTTTCATTATTTATGTCCACCCTTTTCATGTAATTTAAAAAAATAATATATATATATATATATATATATATATATATATATATAATATAATACAATTAAATATTTTATGCTTAAAGGGGCACTCAAGTCAAAATTAAACTTCCATGATTATTCAGATAGAGCATACAATTTTAAACAACTTTCCAATTTACTTCCATTAACACAATATGCAGTCTTTTTATATTTACACTTTTTGAGACGCCAGCTACTACTGAGCATGTGCAAGAATTCACAGAATATACCATATGCATTTGTGATTGGCTGATGGCTGTCACATGATGCAGTGGGAGTGGAAAGAAACATAACATTGAACATTGAAAAATCTACTAATCAGACTAAGTGCTATTGCATTGTCTTGTTATCATGTATTTGTTGATTATGCAAATCTACTGTATTTACTGGTCCTTTAAAGAAATGTTATAACAGACACTCCAAAAGAACACTTAAGAAGGCACACTCGTACACCCAGTGATAAAACTCCAATAGCTAGTGATGTAAAAGCATAGAAAATTATCACAAAAAATAAAATAATCACTATTAATGAATCACAATATAGTCTCTGAGAACAATAAATCCATAATATGATACACGGATCACATAGCTCTGGATTTGCCCAGGTGTGCTTTGCTTCAAATCATATGGGACACGATTATGTTCTCCAAGATTAAACAAAAACAAAGGGACGCCACATAGCGTAAGTCTCTTGTAAAATTGAGTAACTTAAAAGTAAAAAAAATCTACTCACAATTTTGTTTGCACTATGAAGGAACCACCAGTATCCAAAATAGTATTTCTTTCATGTAATTAGCAAGAGTCCATAAGCTAGTGACGTATGGGATATACATTCCTACCAGGAGGGGCAAAGTTTCCCAAACCTCAAAATGCCTATAAATACACTAATTTAAACCAATAGTGTGGGTGAAGCTCTGAATCTAATCTCCACTGCCTCACTGTGAAACTATCCCCTTCCTGGATAGTAACAGTTTAAATACAAAAAATTATTATAAAACAGTGGGCGCTTAAAGCGGGAGATTAAGTAGATATGTTGAAAGAAATATCTCTATAGGGAATAGATAAAACTTAAGAGAATAATATCAAATACACTGTGGGTATATACTCTTAAATTTATTAAAATATTTATTTAATGGACAGATCTAAATCAACAATTAATAGTCAAGCTCAAAAACAAAAATACAATATACATTCACTCCCAACTATAGTTGATCATACAACCGTTCACACACTCTCTAAAACAAACAATAATGTCTAATAGAATATATGAACAAGATCAATAAATGAATGCTGGAAATCGCAGCAAACACATAAAGTGTGATATATTTCTATGAAATGGCTTAAATAATGATAAAAATGATGTCTGTTCCTGGTTAAAAGTTTATAAAAATGATGTAAAAATGATGTCTGTTCCTGGTCAAAGGTTTATCATAAAAGTTTATAAACAATAAAACATCTGACAGGTCCGCTACAGCAAGGTAAAAAGCCAAGTCTTAGTCTCTTTTCAAAACTGATTGTCCCAAGTCCCAACAGCCGTCGGTCTTTTTCACCGGCGCTGTATAAGATTTGCAAAAAGGTTAGTCTGTGGGACTTGAATACTTTATGGAAATCTCCGTTATGATCCTGTGTAATTTAAGGCTCTCCGCCTTCTTACCGTGACTCCACTTTGTATCTCAGCCGCTCTGCTACAAACAACCGACCGCACACTGGCGGTTTCCAAGATTCCTACGTCACCTGGTTTCCGGAACCTCCAGGTAGTTCAGACTTGCGCAAGTCTATTACGAGGTGTTAGAAGACCTCTAATCTTGATTCTGTTACCGCTCTTCAGTACTTACACAGTACGCGGTAGAAATTCTCCTCCAGTCTCCATCTGTTAGATAGACTAATAGCAGAATACCAGTTTTGTGTAGTGGCAGGGTGAATCCTCTACGCGTTTCAACCCGTATGGGTCTTTGTCAAGATACTTTACCCTGCACCTGCGCTTTTTTAAATACCCCGCTGTAGCTCCTGATTTGTTAATTATCCATTTCCTTCCAGCATATGTTAAATGTGGGAATCAATGCAAAGACACATGTTTATTCAGATTTTCTAATTCATTCTACAGTCATTCATAAACCCATTCATGTTTGATATCACAATTTCTATCTTAATGTTAAATACAAATCTAAAATACAAATACCACTCTAAAATCATATATTTCATTGTAAAATAGAGGTATATTATAAAAATAGTGTTATACATTTTATAAAAAATGACCCGGTGATTGGAGACAAGCTCCCCCCATACCCAAGGATAGTGTACAAAAAAACAAAAAATTTTAAAACACTTTTAGCCCCTAGCGAATTTAAAAGGAAGAAAGAAAGACCCCTTAAAGATAAAGATCTAAGAGGGGAGGAAATAAGAGGCTTCTTCCCGTGTGTTACTTGTAAAGCTTGTAGAAATGGGATTAAAAAGAAGAATGTAGTGATCCCAGGTATGGATAAAGAATATATGATCAAGGATACAATTAGGTGCAATAGTAAGGGTGTAGTGTACATGTTACAATGCTCGTGCAAATATTCTTATATAGGGGAAACAACCAGGATGTTGAGAGACAGGGTTAGGGAACATCTATGGAATATAGAAAAGGGGAAGCTAGATACACATTTATACCAACATTTTAGAGATGTCCATAAAAATAACATCAAGTATCTTAAATTTTGGGGATTGTGTTTGGTACGGAAAGATTGGAGGGGGGGGGGTAATTTTGAAAATAAACTTTTAAAAAGAGAAGCAGAGTTAATTTATAATTTTAATACACTGTACCCCAATGGTCTTAACTCGGAATTGGAACTGGCCCCTTTTTTAATGTAATTTAATTAATTGAATTTGTAATGTAATTCCTTGTAATATCATTCCCTCTAAGAGAATCTCTTTTTAATATAATACTCAGTTTATCTATCCCACTCGTGATTCCCTTACCTATTTATTTATATATTTATTATATCTGACCATTTCCAATGTACCCTATTATTAAATATATGATTTTTAAATAGATTTTTTGAGAATAAAATGATTTTAGAAATGTCTTTTGAGTTGTAATGCTTCACTGTTTTTAGGTTTTGTATACACATAATTTTTCTTAAAATAAATATGAGGAACCCCCCCCCTTGCAATTTTAATTTAAATCGA
Organism: Bombina bombina; assembly: GCF_027579735.1. Lineage (NCBI taxonomy): Eukaryota > Metazoa > Chordata > Amphibia > Anura > Bombinatoridae > Bombina > Bombina bombina. The sequence goes on along the minus strand of NC_069505.1, from coordinate 294,852,968 downwards.
TTTTAATTTAAATCGAATTTGCTACCTTTTACTACCTTTTTATCTATATTGTAAATATGCTATCATATAATGTATAACACTATTTTTATAATCTACCTCTATTTTACAATGAAATATATGATTTTAGAGTGGTATTTGTATTTTAGATTTGTATTTAACATTAAGATAGAAATTGTGATATCAAACATGAATGGGTTTATGAATGACTGTAGAATGAATTAGAAAATCTGAATAAACATGTGTCTTTGTATTGATTCCCACATTTAACATATGCTGGAAGGAAATGGATAATTAACAAATCAGGAGCTACAGCGGGGTATTTAAAAAAGCGCAGGTGCAGGGTAAAGTATCTTGACAAAGACCCATACGGGTTGAAACGCTTAGAGGATTCACCCTGCCACTACACAAAACTGCCATTCTGCTATTAGTCTATCTAACAGACGGAGACTGGAGGAGAATTTCTACCGCGTACTGTGTAAGTACTGAAGAGCGGTAACAGAATCAAGATTAGAGGTCTTCTAACACCTCGTAATAGACTTGCGCAAGTCTGAACTACCTGGAGGTTCCGGAAACCAGGTGACGTAGGAATCTTGGAAACCGCCAGTGTGCGGTCGGTTGTTTGTAGCAGAGCGGCTGAGATACAAAGTGGAGTCTCGGTAAGAAGGCGGAGAGCCTTAAATTACACATGATCATAACGGAGATTTCCATAAAGTATTCAAGTCCCACAGACTAACCTTTTTGCAAATCTTATACAGCGCCGGTGAAAAAGACCGACGGCTGTTGGGACTTGGGACAATCAGTTTTGAAAAGAGACTAAGACTTGGCTTTTTACCTTGCTGTAGCGGACCTGTCAGATGTTTTATTGTTTATAAACTTTTATGATAAACCTTTGACCAGGAACAGACATAATTTTTACATAATTTTTATAAACTTTTAACCAGGAACAGACATAATTTTTATCATTATTTAAGCCATTTCATAGAAATATATCACACTTTATGTGTTTGGTGCGATTTCCAGCATTCATTTATTGATCTTGTTCATATATTCTATTAGACATTATTGTTTGTTTTAGAGAGTGTGTGAACGGTTGTATGAGCAACTATAGTTGGGAGTGAATGTATATTGTATTTTTGTTTTTGAGCTTGACTATTAATTGTTGATTTAGATCTGTCCATTAAATAAATATTTTAATAAATTTAAGAGTATATACCCACAGTGTATTTGATATTATTCTCTTACGTTTTATCTATTCCCTATAGAGATATTTCTTTCAACATATCTACTTAATCTCCCGCTTTAAGCGCCCACTGTTTTATAATAATTTTTTGCCTATAAATACACCCCTCACCACACCCACAAATCAGTTTTACAAACTTTGCCTCCCATGGAGGTGGTGAAGTAAGTTTGTGCTAGATTCTTCGTTGATATGCGCTCCGCAGCAGGTTGGAGCCCGGTTTTCCTCTCAGCGTGCAGTGAATGTCAGAGGGATGTGAAGAGAGTATTGCCTATTTGAATTCAATGATCTCCTTCTACGGGGTCTATTTCATAGGTTCTCTGTTATCGGTCGTAGAGATTCATCTCTTACCTCCCTTTTCAGATCGACGATATACTCTTATATATACCATTACCTCTACTGATTCTCGTTTCAGTACTGGTTTGGCTTTCTACTACATGTAGATGAGTGTCCTGGGGTAAGTAAGTCTTATTTTCTGTGACACTCTAAGCTATGGTTGGGCACTTTTATATAAAAGTTCTAAATATATGTGTTTAAACATTTATTTGCCTTGATTCAGGATGTTCAACGTTCCTTATTTCAGACAGTCAGTTTCATATTTGGGATAATGCATTTGAATAAATCATTTTTTTCTTACCTTAAAATTTGACTTTTTTTCTGTGGGCTGTTAGGCTCGCGGGGGCTGAAAATGCTTCATTTTATTGCGTCATTCTTGGCGCGGACTTTCTTGGCGCAAATTTTTTTTGTCATTTCCGGCGTCATACATGTCGCCGGAAGTTGCGTAATTTTTTGGACTTTTTTGCGCCAAAAAATTTCGGCGTTACCGGATGTGGCGCCATTTTTGGCGCCAAAAGCATTTAGGCGCCAAATAATGTGGGCGGCTTTTTTGGCGCTAAAAAATTTGAGCGTCATTGTTGTCTCCACAATATTTAAGTCTCATTATTTATTGCTTCTGGTTGCTAGAAGCTTGTTCATTGTCATTTTTTTCCCATTCCTGAAACTGTCATTTAAGGAATTTGATCATTTTTGCTTTATATGTTGTTTTTTCTATTACATATTGCAAGATGTCTCATATTGTCCCTGAATCAGAAGCCACTTCTGGAAAAACGCTTAACTGAGTTTCAGTTCTACCAAAGCTAAGTTCATTTATTTTAAATGTTATAAATGTTTATCTTTAGCTATGGTTTGTAATAAGGTATTATGATATACTTTTACAGAATCCATTAGTGTTTATGCTTTATATATTTCCATTCTTACATTTTATGTACAAGAAATATTTAGAAGATTTATAAGAAATATTTTCTGATTCTATTTTAAAGGCTTTGTCTGACTTCGTGCCTTCTAATAAAATTTTTAGGTCTTTTTCACTTTTTTTTTAATTATTGAAGTTTCAAATGACCAACAACATACTGATTTATCTTTCTCTGATGATGTTTTTTCTCTTTCAGAAATTTTCTTCATCAGATATTGACACTAACAAATCTACTTTTTAATTATTTTTCTATTATTAAAGTATATTTGTTCTTTGTTGAAAAGGTGTTGATTATTTTGGATATTAAGGTAACTAGTTCTTTAAGACTAGCTGACACTATTTCTGCCTATTTATTTCTTCTGTGTTTTCAGAGGTTTTCTTTCCAATTCCCCATTCTAGGGAATGGAATAGGCTGAGAATTTTCTTTTATTCCTTTTTCAAAGGTTTTAAACTATATTCTTTGCCAGCAGTTAAATTCAATTTGGAGGGTTCTCCAATTTATTGGGGCTATCTCTACTTCTACTAATTATGCTATTGTTTCTATAGCAAAATAGTATTTATTTTCCTTTAGATAGTTGTATCTTATTTATGGAAAATTATTTCGTTTCAGGTACTTTTCTTGGTCCTGTGATTTATTTGGATATTGCAATTGCTTCATTTTTTCTGTTTACTTTAAGATCAAGTATCAGATTATGATTTATTTTAGCATTGTTAAAGGACAACATTTACTAGACTAGGTGCTGTTGCATTTGTCTTGTTGTTTTGCATTTATTGATTATGCAAGTCCACTGTATTGACTGGTCCTTTAAACTAGACTATAATGCTAATAATTTCATTTGTGTCTTCATTTTATTGAATATTTTCGCAAATGAGGGTTAATCTATGTCTTTAGCTATTTTAGCTAGAAGTATTTTGTTTTAAGATAATCAATTATTTGTTTTATAATTGGATTCAATTCTTAACTGTTACTCTGGGCTTCAAGATTGAGTTCTAAGACTAAAACTTTAAGCTTATACTAGTTTAGTTGTTCTTATTAAGGAACAAATTCCTGAGTTCTTTCCCAAGTAACATGTTTGTAATTGGGGTTCGAAATCAGCTTCCTAATATTGCGATGTTCGTGCCGTATTCCAGCTTGGCTGGTAAGGGGCAGGTTAAGACTTCTTTGAAATTTATTTGGTTCTATTTTGTCCAAATTTCTTTGATTTTATTCCAGTAAGGCTAACACTTTCTTTAAGTGTGTTTCTGTCCTATATATTTTGGGTACTGTTGAAGCATGGCTGGGCACCCATGGGGTTCAAGCGCTGCTCAGACCTGGAATCTTCTGGGGTATTTCTTCCAGTTCCTTTTTTAGGAACCGGGTTTGGAGTTTTATTCAAACTATTTTGCCTTTTTATGATCATTGATAGCATTATTTGTTTTCATTAGATACAATAAATGCATATTTTCATTTTTCTGTTTTCATTCAGATTATTTTCTGAGGATGCGGAATCTCATATGATTCACTTGCTCTTTAGGACATAGATAGAGGATCTTTTTTTCTAAAGCTCTTGATTCCTCACACAAGGGTCACCTTTTTTAGGTTTCCAGAAAGTTTGTGTCACTGTCTTTGTCTCTATCAGACGAGGGATAATTCTATTGGGTTCCGTCTGTCGGTACCTTTAGTCTCTATTATTTCCTTCAGTTGCTATATATGCATAGAAGTTTTAGGTCTTATGGCCACGGCATTGGATTCAATTCCCTTTGCTCATTTTCACTAGAAAGAACCTTTCCAGTCTTTTATGAGTGTTGTTTCTTCTAGAATATGGTTGGAGGATCAATTTACCAAAAAGTTTGTTGATTCCTCAGACAAGGGTAACCTTTTTTAGGTTTCCTGATAGATTCAGTGTCCTTGACTCTGTCTCTGACGGACAAGAGACGTCTGAAATTGGTTTCAGCTTGTCGAAACCTTCAGTCTCAATCTTTCCCTTCGGTAGCCTTATGCATGGAAATTCTAGGTCTTATGACTGCTGCATTGGACGCGGTTCCCTTTGCTCGTTTTCACATGCGATCTCTTCAGCTCTGTATGCTGAACCAGTGGTGCAGGGATTATACAAAGATATCTCAATTAATATCTTTAAAACCGATTGTTCGACACTTTCTGACGTGGTGGACAGACCACCATCGTTTAATTCAGGGGGCTTCTTTTGTTCTTCCAACCTGGACTGAGATTTCAACAGATGCAAGTCTGACAGGTTGGGGAGCTGTTTGGGGGTCTCTGACAGCACAAGGGGTTTGGGAATCTCAGGAGGTGAGATTACCAATCAATATTTTGGATCTCCGTGCAATTTTCAGAGCTCTTCAGTCATAACCTCTTCTAAGAGAGAGTCGTTCATTTGTTTTCAGACGGACAATGTCACAACTGTGGCATATGTCAATCATCAAGGAGGGACTCACAGTCCTCTGGCTATGAAAGAAGTATCTCGAATTCTGGTTTGGGCGGAATCCAGCTCCTGTCTAATTTCTGCGGTTCATATCCCAGGTATAGACAATTGGGAAGCGGATTATCTCAGTTACCAAACGTTACATCCGGGCAAATGGTCTCTTCACCCAGAGGTATTTCTTCAAATTGTTCAAATGTGGGGACTTCCAGAAATAGATAAGAAGCTTCCCAGGTATCTGTCCAGATCCAGGGATCCTCAGGCGGAGGCAGTGGATGCATTGTCACTTCCTTGGAAGTATCATCCTGCCTATATCTTTCCACCTCTAGTTCTTCTTCCAAGAGTAATTTACAAGATTCTAAGGGGTGCTCGTCTGTTCTGCTGGTGGCTCCAGCATGGCCTCACAGGTTTTGGTATGCGGATCTTGTCCGGATGGCCACTTGCCAACCGTGGACTCTTCCGTTAAGACCAGACCTTCTATCACAAGGTCCTTTTTTCCATCAGGATCTCAAATCCTTAAATTTGAAGGTATAGAGATTCAACGCTTGATTCTCAGTCATAGAGGTTTCTCTGACTCTCTGATTAATACTATGTTACAGGCTCGTAAATCTGTATCTAGGAAGATATATTATCGAGTCTGGAAGGTTTACATTTCTTGGTGTTTTTGTCATAATTTTTCTTGGCATTCTTTTAGAATTCCTAGAATTTTACAGTTTCTTCAGGATGGTTTGGATAAAGGTTTGTCTGCAAGTTCCTTGAAGGACAAATCTCTGCTCTTTCTGTTCTTTCTCACAGAAAGATTACTAGTCTTCCTGTTATTCATTGTTTTGTACAAGCTTTGGTTCATATAAAACCTGTTATTAAGTCAATTTCTCCTCCTTGGAGTTTGAATTTGGTTCTGGGGGCTCTTCAAGCTCCTCCGTTTAAACCTATGCATTCGCTGGACATTAAATTACTTTCTTGGAAAGTTTTGTTTCTTTTGGCCATCTCTTCTGCTAGAAGAGTTTCTGAATTATCTGCTCTTTCTTGTGAGTCTCCTTTTCTGATTTTTCATCAGGATAAGGCGGTGTTGCGAACTTCTTTTAAATTCTTACCTAAGGTTGTGAATTCTAACAACATTAGTAGAGAAATTGTGGTTCCTTCATTGTGTCCTAATCCTAAGAATTCTAAGGAGAGATCATTGCATTCTTTGGATGTAGTTAGAGCTTTGAAATATTATGTTGAAGCTACTAAGAATTTCCGAAAGACTTTTAGTCTATTTGTTATCTTTTCCGGTTCTAGGAAAGGTCAGAAGGCCTCTGCCATTTCTTTGGCATCTTGGTTGAAATCATTAATTCATCATGCTTATGTCGAGTCGGGTCAAACTCCGCCTCTAAGGATTACAGCTCATTCTACTAGGTCAGTTTCTACTTCCTGGGCGTTTAGGAATGAAGCTTCGGTTGATCAGATTTGCAAAGCAGCAACTTGGTCTTCTTTGCATACTTTTACTAAATTCTACCATTTTGATGTGTTTTCTTCTTCTGAAGCAGTTTTTGGTAGAAAAGTTCTTCAGGCAGCTGTTTCAGTTTGATTCTTCTGCTTATAATTTCAGTTTTTTTTCATTATAAGATTTAAACTTTATTTTGGGTGTGGATTATTTTCAGCGGAATTGGCTGTCTTTATTTTATCCCTCCCTCTCTAGTGACTCTTGCGTGGAAGATCCACATCTTGGGTATTCATTATCCCATACGTCACTAGCTCATGGACTCTTGCTAATTACATGAAAGAAAACATAATTTATGTAAGAACTTACCTGATAAATTCATTTCTTTCATATTAGCAAGAGTCCATGAGGCCCACCCTTTTTGTGGTGGTTATGATTTTTTTGTATAAAGCACAATTATTCCAATTCCTTATTTTTTATGCTTTCGCACTTTTGTCTTATCACCCCACTTCTTGGCTATGTGTTAAACTGATTTGTGGGTGTGGTGAGGGGTGTATTTATAGGCATTTTGAGGTTTGGGAAACTTTGCCCCTCCTGGTAGGAATGTATATCCCATACGTCACTAGCTCATGGACTCTTGCTAATATGAAAGAAATGAATTTATCAGGTAAGTTCTTACATAAATTATGTTTTTTAATATGCAATGCGTTTCTCAGTTGTCGTGACTGTTTCCTCAGGCATCTATAAGAGAGTTTTGCTATGTCGCTCCCCTTTGTTTTCGTATATTAATCAAATGTTAGTTGTATTATTTTTTTTCTATGGAAGTTTAATCAAACTTTAATGTCTTTTATGTATTTTGATAAATTTGCCATATGGAATAAAATAGGAATTAATACAGGTAGCCCTCAGTTTATGCCGGGGTTAGGTTCCAGAAGGAATGATTGTAAATCGAAACCGTTGTAAATTGAAACCCAGTTTATAATGTAAGTCAATGGGAAGTGAGGGAGTTAGATTCCAGGCCCCTCTCAAAATTGACATTAGTAACACATAATACATTATTTTTAAAGCTTTGAAATGAAGACGTTAAATGCTAAATAGCATTATAAACCTAATTAAATAATCACACAACAGACTGTATCATCAAACTAAGTTTAGTGAACAAAAACATTTGCTAATAATCACACAACAGACTGTATTATCAAACTAAGTTTAATGAACAAAAACATTTTTTTACTTGCATTTTTCTGCAAACAGTTCTCTACATTGTTAGCATGTTAGATAATATTGGGTCTGCACCTATTCTATGCATTTCAATCTGGACTGATTAAGCAGTTAGGCACCCTCACCTCAAGCAGCTGGACAGGAAGATAATAGGGAAGTAGTTGCTAGATCTTGTTCCTTTGAAAGCTGCTCGATAGCTAATGTCTGTTTTGTGTACACAGATTAATTTCAATCTGCTAAGCTTGCAAAACTTTGCTGCATCACAAGCGGACAGCTCTACCTACTGGCTATTTTAATTAGGGCACTGCTTTTCAATGCTTTTCAATAGCAGTCACATGACTGGAAAAAAAAGGTTGTTATTCTGAAACGGCGCAAATTGAACCGGCGTAAACCGAGGGTCACCTGTATTTATCTCTAGTATGAAGTAAAATTTGATTAATATGTTGATTAAACAGGAATGTGTACAACAATAGTGCAGTTATCTGCCTTCATGAAATTGTAAGAATTTTATTGTTTGTGAAAGAATGTTAACTACGGAATGCTTATTTCAGAACATTGTTATGGACAGACTAGATAAAAGACGTAAAGGAGTTTTTGGACCACCAGTGGGTAAAAAATGTATAATTTTTGTTGATGATATGAACATGCCAGCCTTGGAAAAATATGGAGCGCAACCACCCATTGAATTGTTGAGGCAGTTCTTTGACCACGGAAACTGGTAATTTAAGTATAGCTAATCATGATGATAAACTAGATTCACATTTTAGTATTTGACTTAATCCATATTTTTGTCTTCAAAATAGAGATAAATTGTTGTTGATTTTATTTTTTAAGGTATGACTTGAAAGATACTACTAAAATCAGTCTGGTTGATGTGCAGCTGATCGCAGCAATGGGTCCCCCTGGTGGTGGGAGGAATGCAGTTACACCTCGTTTTTTGCGCCACTTTAATATATGCACCATTAACGCATTCAGTGATGAGACTATGGTTCGCATTTTTTCTACTGTTGTTGCTTTCTACCTTAGAAACAATGAATTCTCACCTGAATTCTTTTCTCTTGGCAACCAAATTGTTAATGGAACTATGGAGGTAAGCACAATATATATTGATACATAAAGCCACATAGAATTCTCATGTTATTGATTATAAAGTGAAACAGGGGTGTTTTAAAAATTTTACATAAAAGTTTGATTTATAAAGTAAAAGGGACAGTCTACTCCAGGATTTTTTATTGTTTAAAAAGATAGATAAACACTTTACCCATTCCCCAGTTTTGATTAACCAACACTGTTATATTAAAGGGACAGTCTACACCAGAATTGTTATTGTTTTAAAAGATAGATAATCCCTTTATTACCCATTCCCCAGTTTTGCATAACCAACACAATTATAATAATACACTTTTTACCTCTGTGATTACCCTGTATCTAAGCTTCTGCATATTGCCCCCTTATTTCAGTTCTTTTGACAGACATGCATTTTAGCCAATCAGTGCTGACTCCTAGTTAACTCCACGTGTGTTAGCACAAATTTATCTATATGAAACACATGAACTAACACCCTCTATTGGTGAAAAACTGTCAAAATGCATTCAGATAAGAGGCGGCCTTCAAGGTCTAAGAAATTAGTATATGAAACTCCTATGTTTAGCTTTCAACTAAGAATACCAAAAGAACAAAGCAAAATTGGTGATAAAAGTAAATGTGTAAGTTGTTTAAAATTACATGCTCTATCTGAATCATGAAAGTTTATTTTGGACTAGACTGTCCCTTTAATACACTTTTTTCCTTTGCGATTACCTTGTGTCTAAGCCTCTGCAGACTGCCCCTTATCTCAGTTCTTTTGACAGAAAGAGTAATAAAACTGTCTGGGACAGAGAATCTCGCAAGGGAGAGGGATTTGGACAAGGAGCACTCAGCACTGATAAACAAAATATCTAAATCAAATACAAATCAAATTATGGTGTTTTCAAGCTTATTTGTATTTGCAGTCACTTCTGTAGTTGCATACATACCATTATCTACTAGTGCAATAAGTGCATTGTGTTTTTTAAAACCACCATTTATACTAAAACATTCTGTACTGTAGGATTGGCTATGGGAAAGCTTTGTAAACAAGATGAAGCAGAAAAATAAACCTTCCTGTGGGGGTGGGAGAATACAATGAACTCTTATCAGCTGTATGCCTGAGTGCATTTTCCCTGTATTAAATGTTTTTTTTCTTGCATACTTTAAAGGGACACTCAATCAAAATTAAACTTTCATTATTCAGATAGAGCAGCAATTTTAAACAACTTTCCAATTACTTCCATTAACAAAATGTGCACCGTTTTTTAATATTTAAATTTTTTGAGTCACCAGCTCCTACTGAGCATGTGCAAGAATAAGCGTGTATGCATTTGTGAATGGCTGATGGCTGTCACATGGTATGTGTATGTATTTGTGATTGGCTGATGGCTGTCACATGGTACGTGTATGCATTTGTGATTGGCTGATGGCTGTCACATGGTACAGGGGGAGTGGAAAAAGACATACATTTTAAAATTGTCAGAAAAAAAATCTACTACTCATTTGAAGTTCAGACTAAGTGCTATTGCATTGTCTTGTTATCTTGCATTTGTTGTTTATGCAAATCTACTGTGTTGACTGGTCCTTTAAATGCTGAGTACAACTACAGCAGCGGTTACTACACACTATGCTATTGGTTTTCCTCATGTGCCTGCAGCTGTCTTCAAAATCATTCTTTTCTTTTAACCCCTTACAATTATCAGTTAGTGAAGCTCTGCATTTTTACCCTTTGCGGGGCGCCATCTTGGAGCTTAGCTTTGTTATGTATTTTTTAGTAAACTGTGCAAAAAACTGAACAAATGTAACGATTCCGCTCTCTATTATGTGAGCTAAACTGAAGTGCACGGTACAGCTGTCACAAAAGTCAGTAACATCACAAATATGTGCACTGTTTCTGTCCAGTGGAGGATCCTCCATATGATCTAGGACTACAGATGTAAAATAAAAATAAAAATCGTTATGCATCAGTAAAGAATATACATAACACATGTAGTAAAAACGTTTTCCATCTTAGAAATCTTCACTGCTGGAATTCTTAAATGTTATGCACCACTGCCACCTGCTGGCTGCAAGTAATATAGCAAGCACTATAATATGATTGTGTGTGAGGGTAATAAATATTATATATATATATATATATATATATATATATATATATGTATATGTGTGTGTGTGTGTGAATTGTGAAAAAAACTAGGCTGATATTTTACCACATAGGTATTTAATAAATTTTTGGTGTGATACATTTTGTAATATTTATATATATACTGTGTGTATATATATATATATATATATATATATATATATATAAATATATATATATACATATATGTATATATATATACATATATATATTATTTTTTAATATACAGTGTGTGTGTAATATATATATGTAATATATATATATATATATATAATTTTTTTGATATACAGTGTGTGTGTAATATATATATATCTATATATATATATATATATATATATATATATATATATATATATATATTTTACATAACTGGTCTGTGAACCCCCATTTGACTAACCCACGAGCCACCACTGCTTCTGTCACATGATGCAACAACACCTGCGCTACAAAATGGCGGCGCCCAGTATAAAATGCAGAGCTTTACCAGCTGGATTCTGTAATGAGGAAAAGAAAAGAACAGCTTTAAACTTCACATTTTGTATAATTTTCACACAAGTTGCAATGTGTAACATTACAATTTTTAGTTTGCACGTGCAATATGCTTTCTTATTGCACTCTATACTGTAATGCACGTGTCTGTCCTTTGCATACAGTAATGTAGTTTACACTAATTTTCCCTTTAGAAGATACTGTGTAGGACCTTGTAGCAATGACAAATGTTTTTAGATAATAAAACAGACCCTATTCTCAGGAACAACCATATTAAACTCGCTGTGATCTGTCTCCCCAAATTCTAGGTGTATAAGAAAGCAATGGAAAACCTCTTACCTACGCCAACAAAATCACATTACACATTCAATCTCCGTGATTTCTCACGTGTTATACAAGGTTGCTTACTTGTCAAGAAAGAGTCTGTTGAGCACAAGCGTGTGATGGTGCGTCTTTTTGTTCATGAAGTGCTTCGAGTGTTTTATGACCGCTTGGTAGACGACAAAGATAGATCCTGGGTTTTTAGACTAATCAAAGACATTATTAAAGAGCATTTCAAGGAAAATTTTGAATCAGTTTTTGAGCATCTAAAACAAGGAAATGAAGCGGTAAGCGCTAAATGGTTTAATATGAGTTTATGTTGAAGAAGCAACCTATCTGAAACTTACATGAAAATATTTGATATTGCAAAGGTCTAGTATTGATATACTAATTTAAATGAGTATACAAAGAGAGAAGCGCTCTACCAGGAACGAACAACAGCTCAGTGGCATGTTCTATGGCGATTTACCACCCGGAAGCAGCCTCTTTTAGACCAGTGTGCTTTTCACAGAAGAAAACTTTCCTGAAGTATATCAGTCTGATCCCGCCAAGTAAGGTCAGTCCAGCCCCGAAATACCAGGCAATTCTCCTCTGAACAAGGAACATGACAACCCCAGACGATCGTTTCGGCCTTCTATGGGCCTCGTCAGTGAGGTGCAGCCACATTCCTCTAAGCACACTGGGCAAGGAGTCCACGTCTGGTTTCCCCCATCACCCATAGGGAGACTTCCCCAGGGTCATAATAATTTGCATACAAAGAGAGAAGCGCTCTACCAGGAACGAACAACAGCTCAGTGGCTTGTTCTATGGCGATTTACCACCCGGAAGCAGCCTCTTTTAGACCAGTGTGCTTTTCACAGAAGAAAACTTTCCTGAAGTATATCAGTCTGATCCCGCCAAGTAAGGTCAGTCCAGCCCCGAAATACCAGGCAATTCTCCTCTGAACAAGGAACATGACAACCCCAGACGATCGTTTCGGCCTTCTATGGGCCTCGTCAGTGAGGTGCAGCCACATTCCTCTAAGCACACTGGGCAAGGAGTCCACGTCTGGTTTCCCCCATCACCCATAGGGAGACTTCCCCAGGGTCATAATAATTTGCATACAAAGAGAGAAGCGCTCTACCAGGAACGAACAACAGCTCAGTGGCTTGTTCTATGGCGATTTACCACCCGGAAGCAGCCTCTTTTAGACCAGTGTGCTTTTCACAGAAGAAAACTTTCCTGAAGTATATCAGTCTGATCCCGCCAAGTAAGGTCAGTCCAGCCCCGAAATACCAGGCAATTCTCCTCTGAACAAGGAACATGACAACCCCAGACGATCGTTTCGGCCTTCTATGGGCCTCGTCAGTGAGGTGCAGCCACATTCCTCTAAGCACACTGGGCAAGGAGTCCACGTCTGGTTTCCCCCATCACCCATAGGGAGACTTCCCCAGGGTCATAATAATTTGCATACAAAGAGAGAAGCGCTCTACCAGGAACGAACAACAGCTCAGTGGCTTGTTCTATGGCGATTTACCACCCGGAAGCAGCCTCTTTTAGACCAGTGTGCTTTTCACAGAAGAAAACTTTCCTGAAGTATATCAGTCTGATCCCGCCAAGTAAGGTCAGTCCAGCCCCGAAATACCAGGCAATTCTCCTCTGAACAAGGAACATGACAACCCCAGACGATCGTTTCGGCCTTCTATGGGCCTCGTCAGTGAGGTGCAGCCACATTCCTCTAAGCACACTGGGCAAGGAGTCCACGTCTGGTTTCCCCCATCACCCATAGGGAGACTTCCCCAGGGTCATAATAATTTGCATACAAAGAGAGAAGCGCTCTACCAGGAACGAACAACAGCTCAGTGGCTTGTTCTATGGCGATTTACCACCCGGAAGCAGCCTCTTTTAGACCAGTGTGCTTTTCACAGAAGAAAACTTTCCTGAAGTATATCAGTCTGATCCCGCCAAGTAAGGTCAGTCCAGCCCCGAAATACCAGGCAATTCTCCTCTGAACAAGGAACATGACAACCCCAGACGATCGTTTCGGCCTTCTATGGGCCTCGTCAGTGAGGTGCAGCCACATTCCTCTAAGCACACTGGGCAAGGAGTCCACGTCTGGTTTCCCCCATCACCCATAGGGAGACTTCCCCAGGGTCATAATAATTTGCATACAAAGAGAGAAGCGCTCTACCAGGAACGAACAACAGCTCAGTGGCTTGTTCTATGGCGATTTACCACCCGGAAGCAGCCTCTTTTAGACCAGTGTGCTTTTCACAGAAGAAAACTTTCCTGAAGTATATCAGTCTGATCCCGCCAAGTAAGGTCAGTCCAGCCCCGAAATACCAGGCAATTCTCCTCTGAACAAGGAACATGACAACCCCAGACGATCGTTTCGGCCTTCTATGGGCCTCGTCAGTGAGGTGCAGCCACATTCCTCTAAGCACACTGGGCAAGGAGTCCACGTCTGGTTTCCCCCATCACCCATAGGGAGACTTCCCTCCAGGCTTAGAGGAATGTGGCTGCACCTCACTGACGAGGCCCATAGGAGGCCGAAACGATCGTCTGGGGTTGTCATGTTCCTTGTTCAGAGGAGAATTGCCTGGTATTTCGGGGCTGGACTGACCTTACTTGGCGGGATCAGACTGATATACTTCAGGAAAGTTTTCTTCTGTGAAAAGCACACTGGTCTAAAAGAGGCTGCTTCCGGGTGGTAAATCGCCATAGAACAAGCCACTGAGCTGTTGTTCGTTCCTGGTAGAGCGCTTCTCTCTTTGTATGCAAATTATTATGACCCTGGGGAGGTCTCCCTATGGGTGATGGGGGAAGCCAGACGTGGACTCCTTGCCCAGTGTGCTTAGAGGAATGTGGCTGCACCTCACTGACGAGGCCCATAGGAGGCCGAAACGATCGTCTGGGGTTGTCATGTTCCTTGTTCAGAGGAGAATTGCCTGGTATTTCGGGGCTGGACTGACCTTACTTGGCGGGATCAGACTGATATACTTCAGGAAAGTTTTCTTCTGTGAAAAGCACACTGGTCTAAAAGAGGCTGCTTCCGGGTGGTAAATCGCCATAGAACAAGCCACTGAGCTGTTGTTCGTTCCTGGTAGAGCGCTTCTCTCTTTGTATGCAAATTATTATGACCCTGGGGAGGTCTCCCTATGGGTGATGGGGGAAGCCAGACGTGGACTCCTTGCCCAGTGTGCTTAGAGGAATGTGGCTGCACCTCACTGACGAGGCCCATAGGAGGCCGAAACGATCGTCTGGGGTTGTCATGTTCCTTGTTCAGAGGAGAATTGCCTGGTATTTCGGGGCTGGACTGACCTTACTTGGCGGGATCAGACTGATATACTTCAGGAAAGTTTTCTTCTGTGAAAAGCACACTGGTCTAAAAGAGGCTGCTTCCGGGTGGTAAATCGCCATAGAACAAGCCACTGAGCTGTTGTTCGTTCCTGGTAGAGCGCTTCTCTCTTTGTATGCAAATTATTTTGACCCTGGGGAGGTCTCCCTATGGGTGATGGGGGAAGCCAGACGTGGACTCCTTGCCCAGTGTGCTTAGAGGAATGTGGCTGCACCTCACTGACGAGGCCCATAGGAGGCCGAAACGATCGTCTGGGGTTGTCATGTTCCTTGTTCAGAGGAGAATTGCCTGGTATTTCGGGGCTGGACTGACCTTACTTGGCGGGATCAGACTGATATACTTCAGGAAAGTTTTCTTCTGTGAAAAGCACACTGGTCTAAAAGAGGCTGCTTCCGGGTGGTAAATCGCCATAGAACAAGCCACTGAGCTGTTGTTCGTTCCTGGTAGAGCGCTTCTCTCTTTGTATGCAAATTATTATGACCCTGGGGAGGTCTCCCTATGGGTGATGGGGGAAGCCAGACGTGGACTCCTTGCCCAGTGTGCTTAGAGGAATGTGGCTGCACCTCACTGACGAGGCCCATAGGAGGCCGAAACGATCGTCTGGGGTTGTCATGTTCCTTGTTCAGAGGAGAATTGCCTGGTATTTCGGGGCTGGACTGACCTTACTTGGCGGGATCAGACTGATATACTTCAGGAAAGTTTTCTTCTGTGAAAAGCACACTGGTCTAAAAGAGGCTGCTTCCGGGTGGTAAATCGCCATAGAACAAGCCACTGAGCTGTTGTTCGTTCCTGGTAGAGCGCTTCTCTCTTTGTATGTAATTTAAATGAGTGTGTGTCACATTTTGTAAAAAATAAAAAACAAATTGGAAATATAGATAGCAGATTTCTTTAAAGGGACATTAAACCTAACATTTTATAAAATGCACTTGATATCCATTATTGAAGACCATACCTAGATAGGCTTAGAATCATGCATATGTCTAAAGCACTATATGGCAGTGTACAATTAAAAATAAATACTTTGATCTCTTGTTGTCCTTTTTGAAATGCAGGTATTTAGACTCGGGAGCATGCTCATGTCTTGAGCGCTATATATGTTATTCATCGTGCAATCCCTGCTGCCATATGGTGCTTCAGACATGAGCATGCTCCTGAGCCTGCCTACCTGCTTTTCAAACAAGTATACCAAGAGATCAAACTGTATTTTTTTAATTGTACACTCGGCTCTTTCAGGGTCTGTTAATGTTGTAAACAAAATAATGAGAACCTGTACAATAGTTCATGATAACTATATTATAGTACACTACAGTGCGCGGTCTGGTAATATAATATTCCAATAATATTTGTGTTGGAGCACAGATGTGTTAACACCAGTTGCCGCATCATTGACCTAACCCACTTTTATCTTAGACCACAATGTTCTTAAAACACTGGATTTTAATAACAATTAAGGACTAGGGGTTGTATTGCTATATGTAACTGTAAATGAAAATGTTTCAAGAAAATTCCATTTTTGTAGTAACTTTAGGATTTATGGAAGCAACATGCTATATTATTACCTTAACCTATTTACCTGCCTCACCATGATTTAGACTAGTTTAGCAACCTATCACTGGTCCGGTGGAGCATGAATATATATATATATATATATATATATATATATACATACACACACACACACAGAGAGAAGTGCACTCTCAGGAATGAAAAACCAGCTCAATACATTTTTAGCTTGGTCTATCGGGATTTACCAACTGGGTGCAGCTTCGTTTTAGCCCAGTAATGCTTTCCTGTAGTATATCAGTCTAATCCCACTTGTTATGGTCATTCCAGTGCTGTGTATTGTGTATAATTATCATATTTAAGAGAACTTGGTGAAATACACGTCTGATTCAGATTACATTTTCATATGATTACCTTTGAAACAGAGCTAGTTTAAGACACTATGCTGCCTGGGTCCAACTAGAGTCTAAACCCAACCGATTAGATTAGAGTCTAAACCCAACCATAGTGAGCAGTCTCCAAGGTGATTGACATCTCACATGCTAATAGTGTCTTAAAACACTATTAGCTCCCCCATCTCCTACCACTCTCAAATGCCCCCTGGGTCCTATGGTTCCACCTTATCTAATCATATGGTATTCTGAAATACTTGTGGGTGGTCTGGTGCAGTTGTATGTGAAGGTGGGAAAGTTAGGGTAAACGTTGTGTGAAAAAAGATTAAAAGGCCATGATACCCAAATGTTGAAACACTTGAAAAGTGATGCAGCATAGATGTAAAAAGCTGGCTAGAAAATATCACCTTGACATCTCTATGTAAAAAAGAAAGATATTTTACCTCAAAATGTCCTAAGTAGTCACATCCCATTGCAAAGGACTTTAAGCAGGAAATCAGTATGTCTGTCCCGGGACAGCTAAGGGAGTGAGCTTTCATGCACACTCATGTTATTTCTCTATTCAGTTTAAGGATGTTTACTATGAAATCTCAATAAATCACAGTAAATCAGTTCATGACCTCAGCACTGCTGATGCTGATTGGCTGCTGTTCATTTCTTCCTTCCTTCCTTTTTTTTTTTTACCTGCAGCTGGGCAGTAACTGAAAGATACCTTTTTACAGAGCACTTACTCTGGTGAGCTGAGGAAATTGTGAGGTAAAATATCTTCCTTTTTACATAGAGATGCTCAGGGGATATTTTTAAGTATTATGTCCCTTTAACTTTTAAGTTTCTGCTTTATTGTTAGGGGTTTCATTGTTGATATTAATGATTATGTTGGTAGATTTGTTTAATTTCTCTTTATACAAATGCTACATTTTTGGCTGTAGCTTTCTGAAGAAGATATCAGAAATTTATTGTTTGGAGACTACATGAATCCCGACCTAGAAGGAGATGAGAGACTGTATGCAGAAATACCCAGTGTGCAGCAATTCAGTGATGTTGTAGAGCGCTGCTTGGAAGAATATAACCAAACTCACAAAACCAGGATGAACCTTGTTATTTTCAGGTAAAAATGTTTTATGAAAAATCTTCATATTTACAAAAAGAATATGAAGACCAATCAGTGAGCATCTTTAACGTTGTATGAACGCAATTTGGTTAAAGTGTCTGCAAAACTCAAATGTGGCTTCATTAGACAAACCAATCACATGCTTCACCAGTCAAGTTTTCATTGACCCATCAACCCTACATTTATTTTTTTAATTAAAGGCACATGAAACCCAATTTTTTTCTTTCATGATTCAGATAGAGAATACCATTTAACCCCTTAATGACAACTGACGTACCAGGTACGTCATGCATTAACAAGCAGTTAATGACAATGGACGTACCTGGTACGTCAGTTGTCAAACAGAGTGCTGGAAGCGATCACAAATGCTTCCAGCAGCTCTGAGGGTATTGCAGTGATGCCTCGATATGGAGGCATCCTGCAATACCACTTTACAAGCCTCCGATGCAGAGAGAGCCACTCTGTGGCCCTCTCTGCACCGGTAGCGATAGTGCCAGTGTCCGCCAGGTGCACGATGCGCGTGCACGATGCGCGTGCACACGCACGATGCGCGTGCACACGCACGATGTGCGAGTGTGCACGTGAGCGTGCACGTGCACCCATTAGCCACACTGACACCAATGAATGAGGGCAGAAAGGGGAAAAAAAAGGGATTTTTTTTTAAAAAAAATATAAAAGGATCTGGGAGGGGGTGGGGGTATTGTGGGGGGCTGCTACACTACAGAAATAGTTTTTTAAATAAAAAATAAAATAAAAATACTTTTTGGGGGGTTTTTGGGGCCAAACTGTGTACTGGCAGACAGCTGCCAGTACCCAAGATGGCGGTAATTAGGTAGGGGAGAGGGTTAGAGAGCTGGAGGGGGGATCAGGGAGGTTGGGGCTAAGGCAGGGGTCCATCACAGCTAAAATACTTTATTATTTTTATTTAAAAAAAAAAAAAAAAAACTCTTTTATTTAGTACTGGCAGACTTTCTGCCAGTACTTAAGATGGCGGGAACAATTGTGGGGTGGGGGAGGGAAGAGAGCTGTTTGGGAGGGATCAGGGGGTGGGATGTGTCAGGTGGGAGGCTGATCTCTAAAATTAACCCTGCAAGCTCCCTACAAGCTACCTAATTTAACCCCTTCACTGCTGGGCATAATTAACGTGTGGTGCGCAGCAGCATTTAGCGGCCTTCTAATTACCAAAAAGCAACGCCAAAGCCATATAAGTCTGCTATTTCTGAACAAAGGGGATCCCAGAGAAGCTTTTACAACAATGTCTGCCATAATTGCACAAGCTGTTTGTAAATAATTTCAGTGAGAAACCTAAAATTGTGAAAAATGTTTTTTTTTTTTTTATTTGCTCGCATTTGGCGGTGAAATGGTGGCATAAAATATACCAAAATGGGCCTAGATCAATACTTGGGGTTGTCTACTACACTACACTAAAGCTAAAATTAACCCTACAAGCTCCCTACAAGCTCCCTAATTAACCCCTTCACTCCTGGGCATAAAACACGTGTGGTGCGCAGCGGCATTTAGCGGCCTTCTAATTACCAAAAAGCAACCCCAAAGCCATATAAGTCTGCTATTTCTGAAAAAAGGGGATCCCAGAAAAGCATTTACAACCATTTGTGCCATAATTGCAGAAGCTGTTTGTAAATAATTTCAGTGGGAAACCTAAAGTTTGTGACAAATTTTGTGAAAAAGTGAACTTTTTTTTTTTTTTTATCGCATTTGGCGGTGAAATGGTGGCATGAAATATACCAAAATGGGCCTAGATCAATACTTTGGGTTGTCTTCTAAAACAAAATATATACATGTCAAGGGATATTCAGGTATTCCTGACAGATATCAGGGTTCCAATGTAACTAGCGCTAATTTTGAAAAAAAGTGGTTTGGAAATAGCGAAGTGCTACTTGTATTTATTGCCCCATAAATTGCAACAAAAGCAAAGAAGATGTAAACATTGGGTATTTCTAAACTCAGGACAAAATTTAGAAACTATTTAGCATGGGTGTTTTTTGGTGATTGTAGATGTGTAACAGATTTTGGGGGTCAAAGTTAGAAAAAGTGTGTTTTTTTCCATTTTTTCCTCATATTTTATTATTTTTTTTTTTTAGTAAATTATAAGACATGATGAAAATAATGGTATCTTTAGAAAGTCCATTTAATGGTGAGAAAAACGCTATATAATATGTGTGGGTACAGTAAATGAGTAAGAGGGAAATTACAGCTAAACACAAACACTGCAGAAATGTAAAAATAGCCATTGTCATTAAGGGTAAGAAAATTGAAAAATGGTCCGGTCATTAAGGGGTTAATTTGTCTTATTCTCTTTCTTACCTAGTGCTCTTGCTAATGTATAACAATGTGGCTAAACTGCTGCCATATAGTACTGCAGACACGTGCACACTCCTGAGCATACCTTCCTGCTTTTCAATAAAGGATACCAAGAAAACAAAGAACATTTTATAATAGAAGTAAATTGGAAATGTGTTAAAATTTATGTTCTATCTGAATCATGGGAAAAAAATGGGTTTCCTATCCCTTTAAGTTTTATTGAACTTTTACAATATTCAAAATCAAAGAAATATGTTCTCTCAGTTTTGGTAGTTACCAACAAAAATAAATCTCTTATCCTAAATAATACACTGATGAGAAAGTTTTCTTTGAACAAGATCATTCAGACTGATATAAACTATACAGTGATTTCAAATCTGTTCTTAAAGGGACAGGAAACCCCCCAAAATTATTTCATGATTCAGATAGATTATACATTTTTAAACAACTTTTCAATTTACTTTTGCTTCATTCTCTTAGTATCTTTTATTGAAGAAGCAGCAATGCACTCCTGGGAGCTAGCCGAAAAAAATTGTGAGCCAATGAAAATGGGTATACAAGTTCAGCTACCAATCAGCAGCTAGCTCTAACCTCCTAAGTCTATCTAGATATGCTTTTCAACAAAAGATACCAAGCAAATGAAGGAAAGTAGATAATATAAGTAAATTGGAAAGTTGTTTAAAATTGTATGTTCTATCTGAATCATAAATAAAAATATTTAGGTTTCATGTCCCTTTACGAAGAGGCTATAATTTACACGGTTTTGTTTTTGATCATCTGTACTGGGCCTGGTAGCCACCATTGAAGGTTAAAGCTCTAAGCTGTTGTCTCCTTTACCTAAAGGCACATTTGATTGTACTTATGTCTGCAATTATTTGTAGCTTTGTTTCACCGGGTTACTTTTCCCTTTAATAAAAATATTGGGCATATTGGGTGGATTTCTGTTTTCTGCTCCATCTCGTTAAATGGTTAACATTCTAGAAATCATGTGGTGTGTAATAATCTTGTGTTGCACTTTACCTTGATAGATATGTTTTAGAACATTTGTCTCGCATTTGCCGCATCCTGAAGCAACCAGGGGGCAACGCATTGTTGGTTGGAGTTGGAGGAAGTGGACGGCAGTCAATGACCCGCTTGGCCACTGCAATGGCAAAAATGAATATTTTCCAACCAGAGATCTCGAAGAGCTATGGAATGAACGAGTGGAGAGAAGACCTGAAGGTGCATATACAAACACAACATTCAGTATATTTGCTAATTTAATACCTCACTATTTCAATCGGTTTTACATTTTCACATTGCTATAATAGGCAGTTTATTTTATAAGGCTTTACTAACTGTAATTGACCGCTATTTTATGTGTCTGTTCAATACATGTGTAGTCTAGATTCTCAGTGGTCGATACCAAATAATATATTAACATTGCCTCTTTTTCTTGCATTTCTAGTTAAAGGGACAGTACACTGTAAAATTGTTTTTATATTTAATGTATTTTCAGTGACTTGTTATACCAGCTGTATAAAAGAGTATTATACCAAGAGTATAAAATGTATGAGAAATTGCATTTTCAGGTTTATTTGTGTATATGAAGTAGTTGGGTTTGTGTTTTTAAACCACAGCCTATTACAATGGGTTGAACTTAAAGGGACAGTATACTGTAAAATAGTTTTTCCCTTAATTTGTTTACAATTGCTTTTTTTACCAACTGCAGAGTAAAAAAATTATGAAAATTAGATTTTTAAGGTTTATTTGTGTATATTAAAGCTCTGATTTTGTGTTTGGAAGCCACAACCTAATAAAATGGGTTGAGCTTGTAGGTATAATCAGATCTCATTACTGTATCACATTGTGTACATATACAGCTTCTTTATCTTATATCTGTCCATAAAACAATCACCAGTACTTTTAGAGAACAATGGAAAATCAACATTGTATTACCTTATCTCTGCTATATCCCACTGGGAGTGTAATTTCTTCTGCTGGCTGTGTTTACAAAGCTTATCTATAGCTTGGACCTGCGGCCACAAACTTTCAGAATAGGTGGGGATACCACATGCTAAATCAACTATTTCAAATGCCAATATAAGGGTAAAGGAATCACTTGTAAACAATTTAATACACTCCAGCAGATAAAGTGGATCATTGGGAACAAATTAAAGTGGAGACATTTTTTGAGTAAACTGTCCCTTTAAGGTAATATCATATCTCGTTATGTTATCACTTTGTGTGCACACACTGGCTTCCTTATCTTATATTTGTCTGGAAAACTAACGCTCAATACACAGAGAGAACAATGAAAAATATCATGTTTTAACTTAGCTATACTGTACCCCACTGCTGGCTGTGTTTACTTAGGCCATTTGTGACGGACTTTGGATACCTCGACTAGGTATCTCCACCAAAGGGTCCTTCCTTAGCCTGGAACCTGTAGCTGTAGAGCAGGGAAAGTGATTTTAGCAAGAGCCCACCCTAATAACCAGACAACACCAGTGTTAAGGGGAAACACAAACAGACTTTATTGGGAAAAACACACAGCTTATATACACATTTTCATCTCGATAAGAGCCTTATCTCATCTTAAGATTCCCGCCCCTCCAAACAGGATGGCGCCTCCATAGGAGCCATAGGAATGCAGAGATCCCACAATATCTAGGTCATAAGTTCAGGGTGATCCTGAGGGAGCGGCGGCTATTCCTGGGTACCATTGGAAAGCCCCAGACCCCCAGATGTCACATTACAAAAAGCGGCAGCGAGGTGTCTAAATTCCTGGTTCCGGGGTGAGCTCCCTCTTAGCAATCAACCCATGCCCTTCCCCTGTCTGACAAATCCCCAAAAGAGTGGAGCTCTGAGGCAAAGGGCCGCTGGGGTAACCTAGTTTGAAGTTCGGCGGGGATCTCTATCGAGTCCGCCGGTGAGTAGTTCCATGAGATTCCGCCTGGACCTCGATAAGGCGGGGAGGGGATAAGCAGGGCAGCGATCAGCTCTTTCGGGGCAAAGTTCAAGCGGGGAGGGGATAAGCAGGGCAGCGATCAGCTCTTTCGGGGCAAAGTTCAAGCTGTGTAGTAACAAACAAAAAGGGGGTCGGTGGAAATACAGTAATCCAATGATGTCAGTGGCCTTGGCAGCTTGGTATCCGTGACACTATTCAATAGCTGAGACTTCAGTATAGAAACTTTCAGTATAGGTTGGGATACCACAAGCTAAATCAGCTATTTCAAAGGCCAAAATAGGGGTAAATTAGCTACATCTTAACAATTTAATACACTCCAGCAGGTAAAATGGATCACTGGGAACAATTTAAATGGGAGAACATTTTTGGGTGAACTGTTCCTTTAAATATTGGAGCTTGAATAAAATACTTAGGGATTACTTTAACAACACGCTCCACAAAGTTATATAAAGCAAACTATATCCCTTTATACAAATCGATTAGGACAGATATAAACAAGTGTAATAAATTAAACTTTTCGTGGTATGGCAGACTTTCATCAATCAAAATGAATATATTCCCGAGAATCCTCTGTCTTTTTAGAACCATACCAGTCAAAATAGATAGATCAGATCTGATCTCCCTGCAATCGGATCTACATAAATTTCTCAGAGATTCCAAACATGCAAGAATACCTCACCATACCCTAACACGTCATAGACAGTTGGGAGGAGTGGGAGTACCAGATCTTATAGATTATCATTTGGCAGCCAGACTGGCCCAAAACACTTTACTAGGAAGGAGACAAGGGGATGTGGTTTGGCCGAAACTAGAAGCGGCCATAGGAGGATATAGCTCATCAGAGGATATTTTATGGGCTGGGAAAGAAAATAAACCAAAGGATGGGTATAGGGATTTGAACACCTTAGTGTCAATCGAGCATATTAATCTAGCACGTAGAGCTTATAATTTATTTCCTAATCACTCACTTATGATGCCCTTAGGGTACCTACTACCAAAAGATGCTAAAATACTAATAGATAAATGGGCACATAAAGATCTCTATAGAATAGCAGACTTTATGGATGGGGGGGAGATTATGACCTTTGCCAAGCTTCAACAGAAAATAGATCCAATTAAGCTGCAGTGGTTTCTTTATTTACAGATAGTAACAGCTATGCGGACCTACATGAAATTACTTCACACTCCAACGGCTAAAACTGCTTATGAGAGATTGTGCTGCGCTCCTTCTAGACCAAAACAGGCTATATCTCATTTATACTTAGCTATACAAACAACAACAAATAGAACTAAATCTGCCAGTGCCCTCCAATGGGAGAAAGATCTAGATAGGGAATTGGAGGTGGAAATTTGGGCTAAAATATTATATAAATCTAGTAAAGGATTGCTTAGTGCGGATCTAAGAGAGAACTGTATTAAAACTACTTTCAGGTGGTACCTGACCCCGATAAAGACAGCACACATGTTTCGAGGGGGTTCTCGAAACTGCTATAGAGGGTGTTTGACTGCAGGTACCTATTTCCATATGTGGTGGGAATGTCCCAAAGTTAAAGAAATTTAGTCTGATTTGTCGAATTTTATATCTACAATTCTAGAGGAACATATGGATCTGAGTCCACAGCAATCCACAGCAAGCCCTGTTGAATGATAAAAACTCTAAATATAATAAATACATAAACACCTTTATAAGAATTGTATGCACTGTAACACGTATAGCGATAGCTAAATATTGGAAGATAGGGGTACCGAGCTGGATGGAGGTGCGGAGCAGAATCGAGAATACTTTTAGGATGTATGAATCAGCGGCATACATTTAGGATACATTGGAGTCTTTTGGTAAAGTTTGGTACTATTGGATTCTAAAGGGTAACAGCTTATAATGTGGAATATTTTGAAGGGATCTCCCTTAAGTGGAAGCTGCTATGGAGAGAATTATGAAGACATGCCCTACTTACCTTATAGCGTCGGGGATGTAACACACAGGGTATGATTAGACGGGAGACGTGCAGTGAATTGTTTGAATTGTTTTGCTGTTTTTATCAGTTTTATTAGTTAAAAATTTGAAAAGTTGAGCATTTCTCCTGCAGGCCGAGATTGGGTAACTAGACTGGATAACATAGGTTGCTGACCAAGGAAGAAGATCTTAGGGGACAGTAACATTAATGCCTTCGATAAGGACTACAGAGAGGAACAAGTATATAAAGACATAATCGGAGGGTTCAAAAGTTGACTTTAATAGAAGAAATTTATCTGATCAGGTGTATAATGTGTATTATGACAAATGCTTAATAAAAAATGTATTTCAATTAAATATTGGAGCTTACAATACAGCATTTGAAATAAAGGTACAACATCTATGTTGGTTAGTGTAGAAGCAGAAGCCATTATAATAGTTTAGGGTTATGTTATGGTTTATATCTTGACTGACAGAAAGCCCATTATATTGCAGCCCTCACTGGTAACAATATGGGTAATCTGAAGTGCTATTTTTACCCATGATGCACAGGATAAATTAAAACATTCTTTTTTTTTTTTAAGTGGCATAAAAGTCAAATTAAAATGAACATGCACACCTATTCTTAACCAGTGCACATTCAAAGTGCCAGGGATGTCATAGATCAAGGTATTACCTGTACTTGGCACCTGCTGCTGCATAAGCAATCTGATTCGCATACAATAAAAGTTAACACAAAATCAGGAGACATTTTTAAAAGAAGCATTAGCGCATGTAATGTTATCACTGAGGCAAAGATAAGGGTTAAACACACAGTTAAAGTACCACACGGTACCTGCAGAGAACTGCCGCTGACACAGTCAGAAGCACTGGTTACACAACTGGGTCATGCACATTAAAGGGTTTCATTTTATTACTATAACGATAGCCCTTTAAGTCATATGTATCTGACCATGAGTATTTGTGTAGCTAAATCATTTGATATAGTGCAATATGCAGCAGAGCATACAAACGTTCTAATGATTGGTTTGCTTAAAGAACTGTCTGCATTTCTGGTTGGATCAATCCGTGAAATAAAATACATTTGTCTACAGGGTCTCTTGAGGAACGCTGGCGCAAAAGGTCAGAAAACCGTATTTCTCATCACAGATACGCAGATAAAAGATGAAGCTTTTCTGGAGGACGTAGATAGTTTACTCAACACCGGAGAGGTACCTAATCTATTTGCAGCAGATGAAAAGCAGGAAATAATGGAGGTAAATATATCAAGATATTTTCATACTTTTTTTTTTAAATAAATATCAGTGTTATCCACAGAACATTTTGCCAGCTGGGCGGCATTATGAAGTAGCCGGGTGGCGGCAGATTTTCTGTTATTTATAAAATATTAATGTTACTTAAAGGGACATAAAACCCAAAAATTTTCTTTCAAAATTATGATAGGGCATGCAATTGTAAACTACTTTCCAATATACTTCTATTATTTAATTTGCTTTGTTCTTTTGGTATCCTTTGTTGAAAAGCATACATAGGTAGGCTCTGGAGCAGCAATGCACTACTGGGAGTTAGCTGCTGATTGGTGGCTGCACATATAGGCCTCTTGTCATTGGCTCACCAGATGTGTTCAGCTAGCTCCCAGTATTGATTTGCTGCTCCTTCAACAAAGGATACCAAGAGAATGAAGCAAATTTGATAATAGAAGTAGATTGGAAAGTTGTTTGAAATAGTATGTTCTATTTGAATCGTAAAACAAACATAAGGTTTTATATCCCTTTAAGGGCTCCATTTCTTTCCATTGTCATTCAATTACTGTTCTCAGAGGCAAAGAACACCCCAGCCAGAGCTTAAAGGGACATGAAACCAAAAAATTTGCTTTCACGATTCAGATTTAGAATACAATTTTAAACGACTTTCTAATTTACTTCTGTTATCTAATTTGTTTAATTCTCTTGGTATCATTTGCTGAAGGAGTAGCAATGCACTACTGGTTTCTAACTGAACACATGGGTGAGCCAATGAAAATCAGTATATAGAGACCTTGAGCAGGCCTCATTGCCGGCGTTTGTCGGCTTGGCGGACCTACTTTGGCTTTCCCCACATCGACAATCTAAAATACACATTGCCAATGCCATAGTGAAGGGTTGCCAGCAGGCCTGGTACAAATTAAGACATAATAAATTAATCGCCCCTCATCCCTCACCTATACATTCTGTAAGAGGACTGTTGCAGGGGCTCCCAGACACACACCTTAATACATGGGTCCAGACGAACATAACCTGCCTACAAGACTTTTATTATAACAACCAATTACGCCCCCACTCAGATATGCTAATTCTTCCATCGCTAACCCCCAAATTTACATTCGATCTGTTAAGATTGAGATCTTTGATGAAATCTTGGGGCTTCCTGGAAGATAATCTGCATGATCTTACCCCCTGGGAAACGAGATGGGTGACTAACCTCCAACTACATAAACTTCTCTCCATACATTATAATTGTCTATTAGAAGAGCTGATCTCCCCCAAAACGGTACATATGTAGGCTTGGGAAAAAGAGCTACAACTGACCTATGCATCAGAGGACTGGACTAACGCGATTAGCCTTACTAAAAATATAACTCACTGTGTCACACTATATGAGCTGTATTATAAGATCATAACAAGGTGGCACTTGGTGCCAGCAAAACTACAGAAACTCTACCCCGAGCACTGCACTCCCCTATGTACTGGAGGGGATGCGGAGGACTGGGAACCCCCCTCCATGTCTGGTGGTCTTGTGCAAAGCTTGCACATTATTGGTCAAGAGTGGAAATAACCTGCAAAGTCTGAGGTCTCCTGGAGGTACTAGACCCGGCCCTAGCAATACTGCACTTAGGTATAGAAAAAATTCCCAAACCCAAACAGTGTCTACTATTGTACATCCTCACTTCCACCAAACTACTCATTGCAAGTAACTGGAAAGAAGACCAACCCCCTGGATGGCAGGGAGTAGTAGACTGTGTAAATTATATCCAAAATATGGAGAGAGAAGACAGATTAATGACTTCTGCCTTATATGGGAACCCTGGTAGTAAGAACTGTTGAACATTTTCTTAATTTTTCTACGTGTATGTTTGTGACACTCTGTATTAATTTGAAACAAGCAAAACAAAGTGCATAAGATGTAAAATGAAATATTGACCTCAATAAAAAAAAATTGCAAAAAAAAAAAAGAAAATCAGTATATATATGCATCCACCAATCAGCAGCTAGAACCTAAGTTCTTTGCTGCTTCTGAGCTTACCTAAATAAGCCATTTAGCAAAGAGAAGGAAGCAAATTAAATAATATAAGTAAATTGCAAAGTTGTTGAAAATTGTATTCTCTATCTGAATCATGAAAGAAAATGTTTGAGTTTCATGTCCCTTTAAGTATTCTCCCACTACCCATACTCCCCCAGTCATTCTTTGCCTCTGTAACTAGGAGGAGGTGAAGATGTTCTCTGAAGAAAATTTAGTCCTTTAAGGGTAATTTCCCTCTTAATATAGGACTGGGGTTAATGTGGCTTCATTTAAAAAGCTGTGAATGATTCTTCTGAGCCCTTGCAATTATTTTGTTTACTTGTTTAACAATTTTTTAAATAAAAAAAAAAAAATTAGAATTGCACTTTTTGCACAATTTCCTAAATATCTGTAATATAATTTTCATCTATCAGAAAGTGCAACAAAAGTTGCTGAACTTCTATACCACATGAATGATCAAAAGAGAGAAAAAAAAAAAAGTTGAAATAAAGATTTATAATTCCGTGTTGTGTTACTGTTATCTCTACTTGCTTTAGGGTGTTCGCACAGTTGCACAGGCTGGAAATAAAAACGCGGAGCTCAGTCCTTTGGCTTTGTACGCCTTTTTCGTGAATCGTTGTAAAGAAAACCTCCACATAGTCGTTGCCTTTAGCCCTATAGGAGAAGCTTTCCGCAATCGTCTGCGACAGTTCCCTTCTCTCATCAACTGCTGCACTATTGACTGGTTCCAGGTAAAGAAAAATGTATTCTGTACAATTACAAGATATACTAGTAGTAAGGGACAAACCTCGACAAGTTTGAGAAGAAACAGTGGATCTGCTTAACACAGGAATATACAATTTTAAAATGTAATGTATTTTTTTTAATCTTGTTTAGATGTAACAATGAAACCATTTGAATGCATTGCCCATTTAAGGGCTATGTTATATAATGTTCTTACCTATATTTAAATTAAATGCAAGTAGTTCTGGAGATGGAAGTACATTCACTTTAATTAATGCCGATATGTTTAAATATTTTTATCCAAATAGTCTGTGTTAGTTTGCAGTACCAGCAAATATACCAGGTCTGAGTAAAGAAATGCCATAAAATATAAAGAAAACAGAATGTTTAGTTAAGGGAGTTTATGTTCCTTTCATACCGCTATATTCTGCACAGACGTTTTTACACAATTTCATTTGTCCCTAATTGTCTCCAGCAGAAGAGATTAGAGAAGGGAAACCTAAGTTTCAACATGGCTGCACCCATGGAAATCCCACTATTTTCAAAATTAAATACTATTTTAAAGAGCTGGCACTCAAATTGAATAATTGGTGTCTTCTAAATACTAGTGTATTCATGTTCCATGCTCCATATTCATTGGGACAAGGGTAATTTTTAGATTAAGCCAAACCACATCCTTGGATGGGCTAACAAGCCAATTTATGGGCAGAATAAAATTATATGACTCCACATAGCTTTAAAGAGATAGTATACCCCTTGTAATTACAAGACATTTCTGTTGACTGATTTCCGTGACTTTAGAAATAAGTATCTTAGAGGAATTCATAAAAAAAACCCAAAAGATTAAAATTCTGTATTAAGGTTTATTCTTTAAAGGGATACTGAAGTCAATTTTTTTTATTTCATGATTCAGATAGAACATGCAATTTTAAGCAACTTTCTAATTCACACCTGTTATCAATTGTTCTTTGTTTTCTTGGTATCCTCTTTGAAAAAGCAGGAATCTAAGCTTAGTAGCTGGCCCATTTTTGGTTCAGCACCCTGGATAATGCTTGCTGACTGGTGGCTACATTTAGCCAGCAATCAGCAAGCGCTACCAGGTGCTGAACCAAAGATGGGCTGGCTCGTGAGCTTACATTTCTGCTTTTTCAAAAAAAGATACCATGAGAATAAAGAAAAATTGATAATATGAGTAAATTACAAAATAGCATGTTCTATCTGAATCATGAAAGAAAAAATTGCATGTTCTATCTGAATCATGAAAGAAAAAATTTGGGTTCAGTTTCCCTTTATTGTTAAAATACTAACACATATTTATTATATCTTTTAGCCTTGGCCTGAAGATGCCCTGGAGCGGGTAGCTGTTAAATTCCTGGAGACCCTGGAAATGACAAGTAATGAACATCAAGAAGTTGTACCAATCTGTAAACACTTTCACACTTCAGCTATAGCTCTGTCAGACAAGTAAGTCGTCTTATTCAAATGTATCATAGAAATGATTTGGTTCATAATGATGTTAGTAAGAAAATACACATACAAATTACAGAGAGTAATTGCACTTCCCCTATCAAGAACATTTGTAATAAATTGTACAACTGAATGTTGGTCCTTCTCCTCTATAAAGTGCTACAATAGTACTTATTACAATATACAGAGATACAACTGCACCAACTTATAAACACTACTATACCAGATAAGATATGTACCTCTCTTTGTTCAGGCTTAGACTACAAATCCCATAGTGCACTGGGTGCAAAATGAAAGCGTCAGAACCGTGCCAGATACATAATCCGATACATATTTCAGCTAAAATAGAAGGTTGCACTTGAGTTTTAGAGCCTTTATTGCATTATTAATTTAAAAATATTACATGGAGAGTAGTTACCAATAGTTCGCTGACGCGTTTTGCGCTGTTACTAGTGCTTAGTCAGAGGGGAAACATATAGTTATATGCAAGCACTAGTACATTAATAAAATGCTCTAATACAAAGCATTTTCTTTTGGATTTTTTGTCCCTTAAATAATATCAAATAAAGTTAAAAACTATTTTTTTTAATAAAAAAAAAATTGTAAAAAAATATATTTTATAACTTAATATTTTTACATTTAATTACTGTTGTTTACAGGTTTTTGAAAGACTTAGGAAGACATAATTATGTGACTCCTACTTCCTATCTAGAACTTATAGCAGCTTTCCGACAGCTTTTATCTCAAAAGCGTGATACTGTGATGAAGGCAAAAAAGAGATACACTAACGGTTTGGATAAACTGGCTTTTGCTGAATCTCAGGTTAGTATTATTGGTGAAAATATAATATATTTTATTTTTTTTTCAAAGTAAGAATGCTATATCTTTACAACATGGGTGCCAAAATCTAGCCCAGTTAAGTAGTTCAACAATTATATTTCTTTCATGTAATTGGCAAGAGTCCATGAGCTAGTGACGTATGGTATATACAATCCTACCAGGAGGGGCAAAGTTTCCCAAACCTCAAATGCCTATAAATACACCCCTCACCACACCCACAATTCAGTTTTTACAAACTTTTCCTCCCTATGGAGGCAGTGAAGTAAGTTTGTGCTTGATTTTCTTCTGTGATATGCGCTTCTCAGCATTTTGAAGCCCAATTCCTCTCAGAGTACATTGTTTGTCAGAGGGACGTGAAGGGAGTATCGCCTATTGATTTTTATGGTTTCCATCTCGGGAAATCTTTTCAAAGGTTCTCTGTTATTGGTCGTAGAGATTCATCTCCTACCTCCCTTTTCAGATCGACGATATACTCTCATATACCATTACCTCTACTGATACTTTTTCAGTACTGGTTTGGCTATCTGCTATATGTGGATGGGTGTCTTTCGATAAGTACGTTTTATTATTTAAGACACTCTCAGCTATGGTTTGGCGCTTTATGTTTTTATATAAAGTTATAAATATATGTATTTACTTATATTTGCCATGAGATGAGTCAGGTCTATGTATATTATGCAAATGTCTTAGAGCATGGGTGCTAAAAGACTTAAAGTGAAAGTAAACCCTAGCGTTGTATAATAGCAGTGCGGTAAATCCGGCTCCCATGGGCGCCAAGCCGGATTTACTGCACTGCTATTGGCTAAGAGGTGAAAACGTCACCTCTTAGCCAAAATTTTTTTTAGCCGTGGGCTGCTGTAGCAGCTAAAATCGGCAATCGGTTGAAACAAATAAAGGAGCTTTCTACATGAAGTATCTTATACTTCATGAATGAAAGTGCCCTTTATTTGTTTCAAAGTAAATCCTAGCGTTTATACAACGCTAGGGTTTACTTTCACTTTAAAGGGACACTAAACCCAAATTTTTTCTTTCATGATTTAGATGCATGCAATTTTTTGGAAACTTTCTAATTTGCTCCTATTATCAATTTTTCTTCGTTCTCTTGCTTTCTTCATTTAAAAAGCAGGAATGTAATGCATAGGAGCCGGCCCATTTTTGGTTGAGAACCTGGGTTATGCTTGCTTATTGGTGGGTAAATGTAAGCCTCCAATAAGCAAGCGCTAGCCATGGTGCTGAACCTAAAATCGGCTGGCTGCTAAGATTTACATTCCTGCTTTTAAAATAAAGATAGCAAGAGGGGGGGCAGAGCCGGCTGCTGACATGAGAGCAGCATAACACCGGAGCTCTGCCACTAAAGCCCAAAATCCAACTGTTTATCCTTGCCATCCTGCTCCCAAACACCCCTAAAGCTCCTCTACCATCCAGCAACTGTTCAAACAAAGACTGGACGAAAATAGACAATTTTTTTTAATCCGGCCTATTCCGGCCTACCCAGCCCTCCCAGCCAACACAACCAGCATGAATTAGGGGCATCACAACCATCAACCTACACAGAAAGGAGCCCCAGTCTGTAATCAAGAAGCTCAGAGACTTCAAAAACGATCTGGTAACGATCCAGAGGGTGTATGCTTGAATCCGGATACCAGTTTCAAATTTAGTCCCTGGCTTGGGCCTACACCGGACCGGAAAAGGTGAGCTATCTAAACCAGCATTTTAGCAATTTATGCACACATACTTCAAGAGATATTAGCTTATCCTACCCCCTCTCCAAATCAGTGTAGTGGTGTTAATCACAGAACAAAGAAACCTCAATACCTATCGGTAAACAGTCTCCAGCCTGGGGAATAGCTGAGGCCTACAAAGCATCACTTTGCAATCATCCTATCCATGCACATGAGAGGTTAATCTGAGCCCTAATTATTGAGATCCTTGTTTACTGCAATAGTGACTGTCAATAAGATCAAAATAGCAAAAGTTGCTTTTTTTTCCCCCCCTCGTAATTGTATTGAAACTTTCAATAAATACTTTCCTGAGACTGAAAGCTCTCATACACTCAGGTTGAACATCTAAATTATCTAACATGTCAACTAGACACATTTTAAAACAAGATAAGTTGGTGAAACCTGCGACAGGTAAACTTTTAACAATGACCTCATTCCTACAAGGTTCAGACACTGCAGAAATGTCTCCTACTAATCAAAAGCAAAAAGGAAAATTTGCAGCAAATACCACTCAGGACTTGCAGCACTGCATTCCCCAAACAACAGATTCCCAGTTACCAGCTACATTCTTACAGAATCTCCCTACGAAACAGGACATCACAGACATAGTGCGGTCATGTATCAGAGAGGAATTGGCTGAGATGAGACAGGATATACATACACTTGGCTTTCAGGTGGAAACCTTGGAAGGTAACCAGGATTCTATGAAATATGATATTCAACACCTCACAGACCAGCTCACCTCACAGCAAGAAACTATTGTGTCACTTCAAGAAAAATTGGATGACTTAGAGAACCGCAGTAGACGCAAAAATATGCGCATTAGAGGTGTACCTGAGTCTGTGTTACCAAAAGACTTTCCGGTTTACCTTCAAGCCTTATTTCAACACCTAAAGGACCCATCTTTCCCAACGGAGATCCCTTGGGTTCGAGCACAGAGGACTTTAAGACCTAAACCACCTGACTCAGCGCCACCCAGAGACATTGTAATTCGTTTTAAGAATTTCCAAGAAAAATAGATGCTCTTATCTCAATCCAGAAAGAATCAACCTATACGGTTCAGAGGTAATGTTCTGCAATTTTTTCAGGACCTTTCGACACGGACTTTGCAGCGGAGGAAAGATTTTGCCCCAATCATCACTCTGTTACGGAATAAAAAGATTCCATATTGTTGGGGATTCCCAACGCACATCTGGACCATCAGGAACAATTCCCGCCACATATGTAGGACTCCAGAAGATATCCCAAACTTTTGCTCCACACTGGACCTAGACCCCCCTTCTGGGTCCTCCTCCCTCACCCACTCCCTACCTTCTCTACCCAAGACGCAAAATCCACCAGCCGATTCTTGGCACACCGTCCTACAAAAGAAGAATAAACCAGCTGTGGCCTCACCTGGAAGCCAAAACTCTTAAAGCCCTGCTTCTTCACCTCATGCCACCTAATAACTTCTTCGCCTTTAGTTTGCACAGACTTTGAACATTGTACAGACATGTGACTGAAGTCCCCTGTCAGATCGTGCAAGTAACTGTACAATGTGTTTGTAATCTCTTGATACTTTATGAATAACTTTACTTATATCTCCTTATAACTATCCCCGCCCTCCCAGCCCCCCTTCCTCTCCCTTTTCCATCCTTCCACCCCACCCATACACCATACCCTCCCATACCCCTTCCGTTCTTACCCCCTCTGCCAGGGTATCCGGCTTCACCAAACCAACTTAACCCACATTCCATAGGGCTAGTAGTGGTCATACCCCCTAACCACTCTCATTTATGCCCTATAATAGGAAGAGAGTTTTTTCCCCTTTTGTTCACCTTGTTGATAACTTCATGTTTAATATTGTTGTTAATATTTCACTGTTTTTTATGACTTTTTAATCATCAAAATGTTTGTTGAATATGTTCTCATTTGCAGGAACCCATTTGCTCTCATATATACATTACACCACTGAGATGTTCCCCCCTCCCCAACCACCAGATATCCATCCACCTTACCTGTAATAGTTATGGCTAACAACACCAAAGAGGCAGTGCAAAAGTTAACCCTTCTTACCCAAAATGCAAGAGGTTTGAATTCACCCCATAAGAGATCGAAAGCTCTACTCGATCTATCTAAAAGACAAGTAGATATATTGTTTCTTCAGGAGACGCACTTTAAACGTAACAAAGAGCATAAATAATTTGGCAAGACCTTTACCACCCATTACCATAGTTCCAACAGTTCTAAAAGGGGTGGAGTCCGCATTCTCATTAATAAATCATCAATCCCTTTCACACTTATACAATCTGCTAAAGACACTGAAGGCAGATACCTAGGCCTGGTACGCTTACTCTATGGCAGGCCCATCACACTGATAAATATATACGCCCCGAACACTAATCAAACTGCATTTTTCAAAAATATCCTTAACAAAATAACAGCTATCACTAAGGGACCTACCTTTATCGCTGGGGACTTTAATATCCCCTTATATCCCTCTAAGGACATCTCAAACCCCAACATTAAAATATCAAAACAAATAACAAAAACTCTTTGGAAGGGAATGAGAAATCTCAATTTGTATGATACTTGGCGTTTTATTCACCAAGAAACACGTGATTACACTTTTTTCTCTCACCCCAATAAATCCAACAGCCGCCTTGACTATATACTCTCAAACCAAGCAGCATTAGCCCTAGTTAATAAATGTGACATATCCCCCACATCATGGTCGGACCATTCCACCGTGAAACTCCAACTATCTTGGTACAACATTCCCATAACACCATACCAATGGAGACTTGATGAAAACCTCCTAAGCAACCCAGATACAATTACACACCTTAGTAAAACCATCAAAGAATATTTCACTCTCAACATGCACTCGGTTGACAGCAAATACACTTTATGGGAAGCACACATATGTGTGCTTAGAGGAGAGCTGATTAAGCTTAAAGCTCAACATTTAAAAACACATAGACAGTCCTATAAGACCCTGTCAGACTCACTTGCTAAATTAGACCTTGCCCATAAGCTATCCCCAAATGATCCCCTTATAACAAACAATTTGCATAAAGCTTGACTTGCACTAGATCACTGAAATTGAAAAAATTTAAGTCGTATATCTATAAAATCCATCAACCCAAATCCTCAATTACTCTTAAAACTACCAAGGACGTCCTTCAATCTTTTCATGACTACTACGTCGCTCTTTATAATCTACAAATAGACAAGTCAGTGCAAGTATCACCCCTATCCATGACTGACTACGTTTCCAGTGCACAATTACCCACAATTTCACCTGACCAACTCAAAGACCTTAATAAGCCCATCTCCAATCACAAATTGCTAGCAGCCGTTAAATAATTAAATAACGGGAAAAGTCCGGGCCCGGATGGCTTATCAGGCAAAACTACTATACATTGTCATCAGTACTCACAACACATCTTACACATCTTTTTAATGAAGTGTCCCATAACAATCCCTTCCCCCAATCTATGCTAGAAGCCCACGTAGTTGTTATTCCCAAACCAGGCAAACCACCCACCGTTCCAGCGAACTTTCGCCCAACATCTCTTCTCAATACAGATATCAAATTGTACGCAAAAATACTTGCAACCCGTATTAACACTGTATTAGCATCTTTAATTCATTTAAATCAAGCAGGGTTTACCCCTCATAGGGAAACAAAAGATAATACTATTAAAATTTTGCATCTCATGGAATATGCCCATAAACACAATATACCCTCTGCGTTCATTTCTATGGACGCAGAGAAAGCCTTTGATAGGCTAAATTGGCAATTCCTGGGAACGACACTTACTAAATTCGGATTTGATCAAGCCTTTATAGGTAAGATTTTCTCCTTATACAATAAACCACTAGCCAAAGTCAAATTAAATGATACATTATCCCGCCCATTTCAGATCTCCAATGGTACAAGACAGGGCTGACCCCTTTCTCGCATACTATTTGTACTTGCCATGGAGGTTCTGGCCTCCCATATCCGAAAAAATGCTGCTATCCAAGGTTTCAAATTTGATCAATATGAATATAAGACTTCTCTATATGCGGATGATATATTTTTAACACTCACACAGCCAGCTTCCTCGATTCCCCCCCTCCACCAAACTTTAAACACCTACGGTAATTTTTCCAATTTCAGAATCAATATTTCCAAATCAGAACTCCTTCCCATTGGGCTTCAGGCAGATGTACTGAAAATAATACAATCACTTGCTCATTTTTGCACACAGCAACAATCCATTAAATACTTGGGAATATACATCTCCCCTTACAAGCCCACATTACTAGATACAAATTTCAAAGACATAACCATAACGACACAAGCTCTCCTACGTTCCTGGAGCAACAAACCTCTATCATGGGTGGGCAGGATCAATGCTGTTAAAATGATACTTCTCCCAAAACTACTTTATCTTTTCCAGACCCTCCGCATTCCCTTATCGTTACCACTAATACATAATCTGCAAAAACTAATCATGAAATATATTTGGCAACATAAGCGTCCCCGAATTGCAACTGCAACCCTCTATCACCCGAAGGATTTAGGAGGCTTGTGGATCCCAAATCTGCAACAGTACAGATTGGCCACCTTCCTTACCAGAATTATCAACTGGTACAAGCATTCGCCGCACAAAGAGTGGGTTCTTTTAGAATATCACCTATCCAACACTAACCAACTTGGGAGCAAGTGTTGGCTCTCCCCGAAATCGAGGAACCTACCAGTTCCTCTTCCTTTAATAATTGCTGAAGCTTTTCATCTATGGGATACATTAATTAAAAAACACAGTTACATATCCACAATACCCTCTCCCCTGACCCCCATTTTAGAAAACTTAGATTTCCCCTTTCAACAACCAAAGCAAGCAGTGTTGAAACCTCACATAAACAAGTCCATCCCTTGCCATATCCTCATAGATAATGGTAAACTCAAAACTCAAATTGAGATTACCCCCTATCTAGGTCCTGCATATGAAAATTGGTTTCGCTACCTTCAAATGTCAGATTTTCTTATGAGACATCCACACAAAACCCAACTCATGCGCAACTTAACTAATTTCGAGAGTATCTGTACCCGAGAAGCCGTAAACAAAGGTCTCCTATCAAATTCTTATGCACCCATACACTACCTCACTTCCTTCCTATGTAGACAAATGGGAAAAAGAGATTGACGCACACTAACCCCCCAAAACAAGGTACCATATCTTCTCATCCATGACCAAATCCTCATCTTCTATATACACACTAGAGATGAATATTAAATTCTTATGCAGATGGTACTACACACCGTCCCGACTGCACATAATCTTCCCCACATCCTCCCAAACTTGTTGGAGAGGTTGTAACACAGAAGGTACTCCCACTCACATTTGGTGGGCTTGTCCCATCGCTCAATCTTACTGGATGACAATCAAGACTGAAATGGAAAGGGCACTCTCAACGACTCTAGACCTAAACATCTGGTTTTTCCTCTTTAACAAATTTACTAAGATTAAATGTAAATTGAGACTCGCATTGCTGACCATTATGGTCAACTCAGCAAAAAGACTTATCCCAAAAAATTGGAAATCACTGCACCTCCCATCAGTTAACACCTGGAGAGAGATAACCACCCAATCTCTCCAGCTAGAAAAACACCACTACACACAAAGTAAACGTTTGGATGATTATCAATCCATTTGCTTCCTCTGGGAAGAATATCTAAATCAAGCACCACCACCAACCTGAATACACTTCATCTTTCTCACGTCCCCTCTAGAACCCACAAGCACTCTAGACCCAATGCATATATACCTCCTTAACCACTTGTCCAACAGCTTGCAAGCCAGTTAGCATTAGATATGCTTGGAATCAGTTGGTCGAAGGATTATCCTACTAATGAACGTTTATTATATATATCCCAATTCCTCTACAACTGACACTTAAATACTTTCCTGAGAGAACAGCAATGCACTATATTTATCTTATGTTGTTTCTGTTCTTTGTATTTCACTGTTATATATTGGGGCCCATTTATCAAAGGGCTTGCGGACCTGATCCGACACTGCAGATCAGGTCCGCAAGACCTCGCTAAATGCGGAGAGCAATACGCTCTCCGCATTCAACATTGCACCAGCAGCTCACAAGAGCTGCTGGTGCAACGCCGCCCCCTGCTGACTCGCGGCCAATCGGCCGCCAGCAGGGAGGTGTCAATCAACCCGATCGTATTCGATCGGGTTGATTTCCGGCGATTCCTGTCCGCCTGCTCAGAGCAGGCGGATAGGGTTATGAAGCAGGGGTCTTTGTGACCGCTGCTTCATAAGTTGTGTTTCTGGCGAGTCTGAAGACTCGCCAGAAACACGGCCCTTCAAGCTCCGTACGGAGCTTGATAAATGGGCCTGATTGTGTCATCGCAAACAACTTTGTAATGTGACCTTCTTTCAGTTGGTCTCAGTCATACTGATTTTCTCTTTTCAGTAATTTGTTTGCTTTACCTTTAATAAAGTTTTTTCAAAAAAATAAATAAATAAATAAAATAAAAATAAAGATAGCAAGAGAACAAAGAAAATTGATAATAGGAGTAAATTAGAAAGTTGATTAAAATTTCATGCTCTACCTGAATCATGACAGAAAAAAATTGGGTTCAGTGTCCCTTTAAAAGGGATATGAAACCCATTTTTTTTCTTTCATGATTCAGATAGAGCATGCATTATTAAGCAACTTTCTAGTTTACCCCTATTATCAATTTTTCTTCATTCTCTTGCTATCTTTATTTGAAAAACAAAAATGTAAAGCTTAGGAGCCAGCCCATTTTTAGTTCAGCACCTGGGTTGTGCTTGCTTACTGGTGGTTACATTTTAAAAATAAAAATAAACGGGTATATGTCTATCGCTACATTGTGATCCACTGTTTATAATGCAGAGGAAATGTTATATATGCACATGCGCATGCTAAACTGTGAGTGCGCTCAGAACAGGGCTGCTAGAGTGAGAGCAACCAGATGGAGTGCATGTGTCACCTTCTTAAAAGCATTGTCTAGCAATGGCAAGATATGTAGGTAGTGTGCGGCCCACGTGAGTTGCACTTGTATGAAAAATGGCCCGCGACTCAAATAAGTCTGACACCCCTGGCCTAGATTATAAATGGAGCGTTATTGATAGCCTTCCACTAAGAATAGCGCACAATCTGATAGCGCACAATCTGATATTACACGTAAAATAGTTTTACCAGAGAATGGTAGCGCAGCCAACATTTTGTTTTATATCGCACCCTATATTTTTAATGGATACTGCTGAGTGCACTAACCCCTCATATTACAAGCGGCGAGTTATTTATGTTGAACTTAAGACCAACACATAATAGTGGGGGAAAAGTAAGTGTGACTGGAGACTTGAAGTAAAGTGTTAGGGATAGAATAAAAAAACAAAACACATGTATATTAATATTAAAGTATTTCACACACTAAACTCATTTTAAATATGACTGCTGATGTTTTACCTGGAAATCTTTATCAGAGCTAGTGCGTAATCAGCAAATCTATATTATTATTATTATCATTTATTTGTATAGCGCCGCCAAATTCCGTAGCGTTGGGTACAATGTTAGGGCTATACAATGACAAGGATTGTGGTAAAATACAAAACATAACAAAACTAAACAAATCTAGTACAGGAGGAAGAGTGCCCTGCTCTGGATAAGGCGAATAGGTTTTCATATGTGACTGTCTATTCTCTTTTTACTTGAACCTATAATTTGGTTATTAATGGAAGTGCAAATGTTTATCTAGGTAGGCGAAATGAAGAAAGAACTTGTTGAATTGCAGCCTAAACTGGAAGAAGCCAAAGTGGAAAATGCCGCTATTATGAAGGTAAAATATTAATAGAGACACAAGCAAATTTACAGGTTATTATTTTTCTAATCACTGTATATAAAGGTGTAGGCACTCTGTGGAGCAGGTGTAAGAGAAATTCTGAAAGTCAGGACATGTGGCTGTTTCAGAGGGACTGCTCCTCACTCAGATAGGCACATTTTGGAGGTCTGATGTGGATATGTGTGCATTCTATTATGTATACATACATGCTGCACATAGGTAGGCTGATTTGCATATAGCCATACCCATGCTGTACCAGGATAAGGGGATATTAAACAGTGCTCCTTTGGTAAAAACAAATATGCTAAATCATAGTAAGCATAAAAATAAACAGATTGTGTAAAAACACAGCAAATAACTTACTTGTTTTCCTGCAAAATGAGCAGCTAGAAATCATCACTGTAGCCCCTGTCCCCAGTGTGATAAGAGTGGAACATTGTTAAAACTTAAAGGGCCATAATACCCAAATGTTTAAACACTTGAAAGTGATGCAGCATAGCTGTAAAAAGCTGACTAGAAAATATCACCTGAGCATCTCTATGTAAAAAAGAAAGATATTTTACCTCAAAAGTTCCTCAGTAGCCACCTCCCATTGTAAAGGATTTCTAAGCAGCATTTTAGTGTGTCTGTCCTAGGACAGCTTAGGGGATGAGCCTCGTGAACTCTCATATTATTTCACCAATCAGGTAAAGGAAGCTTACTATGAAATCTCATGAGAGTTAAGTCAAATCTCATGAGATCACAGTAAGAGTTCATGACCTCAGCACTGCTGATGCTGATTGGCTGCTGTTCATTTCTTCATTTTTTTTTATTTTTACCTGCAGCTGGGAGCAGGTGAAGTATAACTTTTTACACAGAACTAACTATGCTGAGCTGAGGAGATTGTGAGGTAAAATATCTTCCTTTTTTACATAGAGATGCTCAGGTGATATTTTCCTGTCAGCTTTTTACAGTTATACTGCATCAGTTTCAAGTGATTTAGCATATGAGTATTATGTCCCTTTAAGTTTTATTCTGCCAGTTCTGAATGTGAGCTAATCTGACTCCCTATTATCTAGTCCAGGGGTCAGCAACCTTGGGCCCCGAGATGTTTTGGAACTACATTTCCCATGATGCTCAGACAGCCTAAAGAGTGTCTCAGCATCATGGGAAATGTAGTTCCAAAACATCTGGGGGCCCAAGGTTGCTGACCCCTTCTAGTCTATTCAGTTTATAGTAAACCAACCTAGCAGTTTTATGAGATCAGGCTAAGATAAACCTTCCTGCGGAGGCCCCTCCTCCTTGTAGGGCTGTGACAGGAATTAATGGACACTGCACAAATGTGGTGTAAAAAGAGAAATAAAAGGTAAACCAAATTTAAAATGATAAATAATACACATGTCAACAATTTCTATTAAGATAAGCCACTGTTTAGTGCTTTTTCTGTTACAACAATGAAACAGACTGTTTAACATCCCTTTAAGTGGGAAGCGGGAGATTTTTATAACTTAAATTAAATTAATAAAAAAATATAATTAATCACATAACAAAAAAACAACAACACATATCTGCTGCTTTAGAGTGGTTCGTTTCCTGTTCACTGTTCCTGTAATGGTAGTAGACAGAGGGTAACATTGTGATTGCTTTGTAATGTCTCAAGCCTTAGGCTGCTGGCTTTTTCCTGATGACAAAACTGTCCCCCATTTTCTTGTTTACATTTTTACAGGTGTTAGAAAAAGATTCTGCGACAGTGGAAGCAAAGAGTAAAACAGTTCGTATTGATGAAGAAATAGCCACACAAAAAGCAGAGGAAGCCCAATCACTGAAAAATGAGTGTGAGAGTGACCTAGCTGAGGCTATTCCAGCTTTAGAGGCAGCTCTGTCTGCACTAGATACTTTAAAGGCAAGTAAACAATATTAAAGGGAGAGAAAATACCTGTGT
Source organism: Bombina bombina (assembly GCF_027579735.1). Taxonomy (NCBI): domain Eukaryota; kingdom Metazoa; phylum Chordata; class Amphibia; order Anura; family Bombinatoridae; genus Bombina; species Bombina bombina. Next base: position 294,810,022 of record NC_069505.1, on the reverse strand, counting down.
AGTCTTGCAATGAATTTACAGCTAATTGTAAAAACTTTCTAAAAACATTAACAAGCTGTTAAATAGCCAGATTCAACCCAACAATTTCTTTATATGGCCAAGCCAATCTAAATATGTTGCTCAAGTAGATGGTGACTTCCACTGTCATTTTGTTTGCAAAAATGTGTTGATTTGCATTATCTTATCTTACCCCCTCTGGTGCAGCCAGTTAGGGACTGATGCATGTAGCAGGGTTGGGCTTGGAAAATCTGTAGTATGAAGCCACAATTGTAAGAGTTAAATTACAGAAAAGGTTGCCAATAAAAAGTGAGAGCTTATTGCATATTTTTTTTTTTACTACACATAATTAGAATTAGAAATTATCATCTCAAGGTGTTTCCTAGACCAGTGATTCTTACCCAGAGTTACGGGACCTGGGGGTGTCTTAACTCTTAGCTGAGAATACCACAAAAAAAATAGGGCCGCTAGTGAAAATATGCCAAATTACTTGTTAGCATTCCTTAAGCATAAATTCTCCTTATCATGAATACTTTTTTAACAACACTGGAAAGGAAATATTTTTGGAGAGGCAAACATTTATCTACCCTGCAAAGTTCAGTGGGGCTGCAAGACTAGAGACTGAGTTAGCGAGGCACAATCTGACTGGTTGAAGTGTAGTTGCGGATGTTAATAGTCGGGGTGCTATAGGTGGAGTTAGATTATCAGGGGCGGGGCTTAGTAGGAAGGGACAATGGCAGTAGGGGCAATTTTCACTTTCTCTATCAGCCCAAAGAGCACCTACACACAGTGGGGATGCAGCCTAACAGATTGGTGAGCCTTTGCACTCTTGTGCCCCCCCTTAGAACTGCTGTTGGTCTCACATCCTTATAAAAGCAATGCAGAGGGTTATTTTTAATTTCAAAAGTACACTGAGGGTATCTAAAAATAAAAATGGCCCTTGGCCGGTCAAGTTAGACAACACAATGGAATTTTGTTTGGTTTGTTTTAATTATTTTCCAATTATATTCAAGATTATTTGTTTTGATACTTCATCAGGGCACCAAGCCTTATTTATGGTGCACCAAGTATAATATATGTTTATTAATCTAGAGACATCCTTGCAGTGATATTGAAGCAAACCTTTATAATTTATTTACTATCTATGTTGCTAGAAAAAGAATAGACAGTAGACAGTAGTTCTATTTTATTAACAAACATATAAATATTTTAATCTAGCCGGCTGATGTCACTATTGTAAAGTCTATGAAGAATCCTCCATCTGGTGTAAAGCTGGTTATGTCTGCTGTATGTGTCATGAAGGACATCAAGCCCGAAAAGATAAATGATCCTGCAGGAACTGGACAGAGGGTAAACTTTATTATAAATCTGATTTATACTATTTTATAACTTGACCATTAAATACAGTATATCTGCATAAACAACAAGTGCATAATAAAACAACGATGTAAGAACATTTACTCTGAATTTTAAAAGAGCAGTAGATTTTTCTCACACATTTCAAAATGTATTTCAAGTGGCAGTGCCCTGTATCATGTTACAGCCATCAGCCAATCACAGATTCATATACATATCCACTGTGAACTCTTGCACATGCTCAGTAGTAGTTGGTGCTGCAGAAAGCGTGCATATAAAGAAACTGTGCACAATTTGATCATGGAAATAAATTGGAAAGTCTCTTAAAATGTCATGCTCTAGCTAAATCAAGAAAGTTTAATTTTGCCTTAAATGTCCCTTTAAAGGGATATGAAACCCAAAAATGTTCTTTTGTGATTCTGACGGAGCATACAATTTTAAAAAAAAGTTTCCAATTTACTTCTATAATCAAATTTGATTTGTGCCCCTGGTATTCTTTGTAGAAGAGATACCTAGGTAGGTGTCTGGAGCACTATATGGAAGGAAATAGTGCTGCAATCTAGTGTTCTTGCAAATGGACAACATACTTTCAAAACTGCTGCCATATAGTGCCCCAGACATAAACATGCTTCACAGTTTATGCCCCTGTTTTTCAACAAAAGATATCTAGAGAACAAAGACAATTTGATCATAGAAGTCAATTAGAAAGTTGTTTGAAGTTGCATGCTCTTTTTGGGTTTCCTATCCCTTTAAATGATTTGCTAGTCATTATGTTGCAATGGCTTTGGATTTCCATGTGAACCTTGTTCTATGTTTTATTTCAGAACAAATTTACAGTATTGGGAAACAAGAAGCATTTTGTCTATGTACTAAATTTTGCTTTGAATCTTGCATTTGTCACATAATTGTTATCATTTTAAGATTTATAATTGTATTGTTATTTTATTTAAGATATTGGATTACTGGGGACCAAGTAAGAAACTACTGGGCGACATGAATTTTCTACGAGACCTCAAGGTCTATGATAAGGATAATATTCCAGTAAGTTAAATTAAATCACATACGCAATATAACTTTGTTATTGCTGACACTATCTGTTTATGTGTAGTAAAAATAATTTGCAATATACTTTCATTATTTATATTTCCCCCTTTCCTGTGCTTTCCGATTCCTGTTAAAAGCGAAAGTGCGGGCTCAGACCTAACCACTATATTCCATGCAGTCATTGGCTGCACACTATAGGGACACATTCATAACTGCCCCTGATTGGTGCTCACTAAAAACTTTAACTTATTTTTTATTTTATTTTACATATTTTTGGATATGTAAACTAATTATGCAACTTTATTAAATATGATTTAAAAGTATTTCAAACCCTGTTGCCAATTAGTGATCGGTAAAAATGATTTCCTGCAATGATCAAGTAATCACTGTGGGACATTGCTGGTTTACAGTTTTGTATCCTACTGGATACACTTTCAGTCTCTTTAGACAGAACAATATTTCAAAGTTAAATTACAGGAAAAGCTGGGAAAATATATGATGAAAGTGCATTACATTTTTTATATATACTGAATAAATTATTTTTTTAAATGTAATGTCCATTTATCAACTTCTTAGGACATCCCCTTAAAGTGGCAGTATACCCCAATTTTCATATAACTGCATGTAAAAGACACTACTATAAAGAAGAATATGTACATATACTGACCTAAAAATCCAGTGTAAAACATATATTTTAAAAACTTACTTAGAAGCTCCACATTTAGCACTGTTGATGAGGTTAGGCTGGGACACCCAGTAAAAAGGGCTGGGAGCATAACCCCCCCTTCCCTGCATATGAAAAGACATATTAGAGAAACCGGAGCCAGCAGGAGTCTGTAAACGCATGTATACATCTGACACTTTGGGGCTTGGTTAGGAGTCTGAAAATCAGCACAAAGTTATTAAAAAATAAGCAAAACTATACATTGTTCCAAAAACACTCATAGATGGGCTATATAATTGTATCATTTACAAAACATTTATGCAAAGAAAAATCCACTCAATTATCATATCTCATATTTATAGTGAAACTCCTCAAACTTGTTTACCTCTGTGAACAGGGGGCTCTGAAAATCCTCCTTTATCACTTTTTATACCGACAACTTATTTGTTTGTATTTACTGCACGCTCCTGTATAGCAATGAGGAATATTATACAATGATACAATTAACCATTATTAATAGTAATAAATATGTTGACTTTTTAGTTTATAAATGTATAATTATACAGACCTCATACAAAGATTTTATTTTGAGATTCCCTTCGTTTTTATGTTCTCATGTAGGAAAGAGACATGCACAAGAGGTGTGTGTATATATATATATATATAAAGTAAGTAATCAAAAAACTGCACTCTCAGTATTTGAAAAAAAACAGGTCAGCTTTAATAGATTAAGTTTCAGAGAAATTCCTTCTCTTTCCTCAGAATATTAGCTACATCTGCACCCAGGTAGTTGCAACTGGAGGGTAGATTCGGATGTCAGGATTATACAACGGTCCTCAAGCTGGGTGATGCCATTTGACAAAGGTGTCTGTGGACACCGAAACGTCATGGGACTATGCTTTAAACTTTTTTTCAATAAAAGTTATTTTTTACTTAAATCCAGTGAGTGCTGTCTTTGCTCTGGACTGTTTATATTTGACACATGCACCCTGGTATCTGTTTACCCCAACCTGGGGTTAAAGAGTGCTTATCCTTTACATGAAGTGTATATATATATCTTTTCAGTGTATTAATAATTAAAATATTACTTACCCAGGTGGCTGTAATGCAAAAAATCCGAAGCGAATACATCACTAACCCAGATTTTGATCCAGCCAAAGTGGCCAAAGCTTCCTCTGCGGCCGAGGGATTGTGTAAATGGATTCTTGCCATGGAAGTGTATGACAGAGTTGCAAAGGTATTTTATATTCTTTCTTTTGTGAAATTGAAAATAGCAAAGTTGTTGCACTATTATATAATGCAAAGGAAAGAGCAGCAACTGTTCATGTTAATTTTTATGTGAAAAAAAGTTTAGTTGCATCTGTTGAAATTATTATTGTAACAGGAAATCTATATTTGTGCACAATTAATATTGGAGTCCTAATTTCTACTTGACTGATACTCCCTCAGTTTTGTTCCTGGACAAGGATGTGCCTCCACAAGGATGATACAAATATTACTTTTATTAAAGACCAGTATATATTTTCTAAAACTAAATTTAAAAAAAATAAATACAAAGTATTTAAAAATACAATTATTTATATGCTGAGAAATTAAAAATTAAAATACTATATTTTAACTTTAATTAAAAATTATAGCCATAAAATAGCAACTGGAAAGCTGATATAAATATGTTTTTTGGTTTTTTTTTGTATAAGAGAAAGCTTTATTACAGTAACAACAAGGGTTACAATAAAATAGTACATCCAGTGAATACTTGGTAAAGTTACAATGAGCTAGAAGAATAAACGTTATCCATTTAAACTGAATATAATGGGTTTATATTTATAATTATTTATGACTATTGCTTGTGCACACAAAGTTGATAAGTAATAATTAAGATTCTAAATTCAAAGAGTGAGAGCTCACTCACTTTGTATCAGGTGGTAGAGACTAAAATTATTCCTTTACTATGTAGAGGTAAACAGCTATGGTTATATTTTTACATCAATTTAAAACACTATTTTCTTCACTTTTGTTGTTTCATCAACAAACAAACGCATTGTAAATATCTCTGGAAAATTAATTGAACAAAGAAAATGGTAGATAGGAAAAAAAATGCTGACCAAAAAAATTGAAATTAACAATACTTTTTAAATTATTGTCTTCAATAAATTAGGTGGTTGCTCCTAAGAAAGCAAGTCTTGCCGAGGCACAACGTTCTTTGTCTGAAACAATGGCGCTTCTAGAAGAGAAGAGATCTGAGCTTAGAGTTCTGGAAGAACGTTTGGCTTCACTTGAAAAAACTTTTCATGATAAAACTGAAGAGAAAATTCGACTGGAGTTTCAAGTAGATTTGTGTGCCAAGAAGCTAGAAAGAGCTGAGAAGCTGATAGGAGGTCTCGGGGGTGAAAAATCCAGGTGAGCAGAATATATCAATCTACCGCAGGTAACATTCTGAAAAAGAGGTGAAGCTGATAAGAGATGTAGATGTTAAATGTTGCAGATGTAGATGATAAATGTAACAGATGTAGATGATAAATGTAGCACATGTAGATAATAAATGTAGAAGATGTAGATGATGAGCAGGTGTAGATGATAAATCTAGCAGATGTAGACAATACATCTAGAAGTAGTAGATGTTAAATCTAGCATATATAGATGATGAGCAGATGTAGAAAATATAACATATATAGATGATGAGCAGAAGTAGATGATAAATGTAGTATATATAGATGATGAGCAAATGTACAGTAGCTGCTAAAAGTAGCATATATAGATGATGAGCAGATGTAGATGAAAAATGTAGCATATACAGGGAGTGCAGAATTATTAGGCAAATGAGTATTTTGACCACATCATCCTCTTTATGCATGTTGTCTTACTCCAAGCTGTATAGGCTCGAAAGCCTACTACCAATCAAGCATATTAGGTGATGTGCATCTCTGTAATGAGAAGGGGTGTGGTCTAATGACATCAACACCCTATATCAGGTGTGCATAATTATTAGGCAACTTCCTTTCCTTTGGCAAAATGGGTCAAAAGAAGGACTTGACAGGCTCAGAAAAGTCAAAAATAGTGAGATATCTTGCAGAGGGATGCAGCACTCTTAAAATTGCAAAGCTTCTGAAGCGTGATCATCGAACAATCAAGCGTTTCATTCAAAATAGTCAACAGGGTCGCAAGAAGCGTGTGGAAAAACCAGGGCGCAAAATAACTGCCCATGAACTGAGAAAAGTCAAGCGTGCAGCTGCCAAGATGCCACTTGCCACCAGTTTGGCCATATTTCAGAGCTGCAACATCACTGGAGTGCCCAAAAGCACAAGGTGTGCAATACTCAGAGACATGGCCAAGGTAAGAAAGGCTGAAAGACGACCACCACTGAACAAGACACACAAGCTGAAACGTCAAGACTGGGCCAAGAAATATTTCAAGACTGATTTTTCTAAGGTTTTATGGACTGATGAAATGAGAGTGAGTCTTGATGGGCCAGATGGATGGGCCCGTGGCTGGATTGGTAAAGGGCAGAGAGCTCCAGTCCGACTCAGACGCCAGCAAGGTGGAGGTGGAGTACTAGTTTGGGCTGGTATCATCAAAGATGAGCTTGTGGGGCCTTTTCGGGTTGAGGATGGAGTCAAGCTCAACTCCCAGTCCTACTGCCAGTTTCTGGAAGACACCTTCTTCAAGCAGTGATACAGGAAGAAGTCTGCATCCTTCAAGAAAAACATAATTTTCATGCAGGACAATGCTCCATCACATGCGTCCAAGTACTCCACAGCGTGGCTGACAAGAAAGGGTATAAAAGAAGAAAATCTAATGACATGGCCTCCTTGTTCACCTTATCTGAACCCCATTGAGAACCTGTGGTCCATCATCAAATGTGAGATTTACAAGGAGGGAAAACAGTACACCTCTCTGAACAGTGTCTGGGAGGCTGTGGTTGCTGCTGCACGCAATGTTGATGGTGAACAGATCAAAACACTGACAGAATCCATGGATGGCAGGCTTTTGAGTGTCCTTGCAAAGAAAGGTGGCTATATTGGTCACTGATTTGTTTTTGTTTTGTTTTTGAATGTCAGAAATGTATATTTGTGAATGTTGAGATGTTATATTGGTTTCACTGGTAAAAATAAATAATTGAAATGGGTATATATTTGTTTTTTGTTAAGTTGCCTAATAATTATGCACAGTAATAGTCACCTGCACACACAGATATCCCCCTAAAATAGCTAAAACTAAAAACAAACTAAAAACTACTTCCAAAAATATTCAGCTTTGATATTAATGAGTTTTTTGGGTTCATTGAGATAATGGTTGTTGTTCAATGATAAAATTAATCCTCAAAAATACAACTTGCCTAATAATTCTGCACTCCCTGTATAGATGATGAGCAGATGTAAATGATAAATGTAGTATATATAAATGATGAGCAGATGTTGATGATAAATGTAGTATATATAGATGATGAGCAGATGTAGATGATAAATGTAGTATATATAAATGATGAGCAGATGTTGATGATAAATGCAGAATATATAGATGATGAGCAGATGTAGATGATAAATGTAGTATATATAAATGATGAGCAGATGTTGATGATAAATGTAGTATATATAGATGATGAGCAGATGTAGATGATAAATGTAGTATATATAGATGATGAGCAGATGTAGATGATAAATGTAGCATATATAGATGATGAGCAGATGTAGATGATAAATGTAGCATATATAGATGATGAGCAGATGTAGATGATAAATGTAGCATATATAGATAATGAGCAGATGTAGATGATAAATGTAGAATATATAGATGATGAGCAGATGTAGACGATAAATGTAGTATATATACAGGAATATAGATGATGAGCAGATGTAGATGATAAATGTAGCATATATAAATGATGAGCAGATGTAGATGATAAATGTAGAATATATAGATGATGAGCAGATGTAGACGATAAATGTAGTATATATAAATGATGAGCAGATGTAGATGATAAATGTAGAATATATAGATGATGAGCAGATGTAGACGATAAATGTAGTATATATACAGGTATATAGATGATGAGCAGATGTAGATGATAAATGTAGCATATATAAATGATGAGCAGATGTAGATGATAAATGTAGCATATATAGATGATGAGCAGATGTAGATGATAAATGTAGTATATATAGATGATGAGCAGATGTAGATGATAAATGTAGCATATATAGATGATGAGCAGATGTAGATGATAAATGTAGTATATATAGATGATGAGCAGATGTAGATGATAAATGTAGCATATATAGATGATGAGCAGATGTAGATAATAAATGTAGTATATATAGATGATGAGCAGATGTAGGTGATAAATGTAGCATATATAGATGGTGCGCAGATGTAGATGATAAATGTAGTTTATATACTGTAGATGATGAGCAAATGTACAGTAGATGATAAATGTAGTATATATAGATGAGCATATGTAGATGATAAATGTAGTATATATAGATGATGAGCAGATGTAGATGATAAATGTATCATATATACATGATGAGCAGATGTAGATGATAAATGTAGTATATATAGATGATGAGCAGATGTAGATGATAAATGTAGCATATATAGATGATGAGCAAATGTACAGTAGATTATAAATGTAGCATATATAAATGATGAGCAGATGTAGATGATAAATGTAGTATATATAGATTATGAGCAGATGTAGATAATAAATGTAGTATATATAGATGATGAGCAGATGTAGATGATAAATGTAGTATATATAGATGATGAGCAGATGTAGATGATAAATGTAGCATATATAGATGATGAGCAGATGTAGATGATAAATGTAGTATATTTAGATGATAAGCAGATGTAGATGATAAATGTAGTATATATAGATGATGAGCAGATGTAGATGATAAATGTAGTATATATAGATGATAAGCAAATGTACAGTAGATGATAAATGTAGCATATATAGATGAGGAGCAGACGTAGATGATACATGTAGTATATATAGATGATGAGCAAATGTACAGTAGATGATACATGTAGCATATTTAGATGATGAGCAAATGTACAGTAGATGATAAATGTAGCATATATAAATGATGAGCAGATGTAGATGATAAATGTAGCATATATAGATGATGAGCAGATGTAGATGATAAATGTAGTATATATAGATGATGAGCAGATGTAGATGATAAATGTAGCATATATAGATGATGAGCAGATGTAGAGGATAAATGTAGTATATATAAATGATGAGCAGATGTAGAGGATAAATGTAGTATATATATAAATAATGAGCAGATGTAGATGATATATGTAGCATATATAGATGATGAGCAGATGTACAGTAGATGATAAATGTAGCATATATAGATGAGGAGCAGACGTAGATGATAAATGTAGTATATATAGATGATGAGCAAATGTACAGTAGATGATACATGTAGTATATATAGATGATGAGCAAATGTACAGTAGATGATAAATGTAGCATATATAGATGATGAGCAGATGTAGATCATAAATGTAGCATATATAGATGATGAGCAGATGTAGATGATAAATGTAGCATATATAGATGATGAGCAGATGTAGATCATAAATGTAGCATATATAGATGATGAGCAGATGTAGATGATAAATGTAGTATATATAGATGATGAGCAGATGTAGATGATAAATGTAGTATATATAGATGATGAGCAGATGTAGATGATAAATGTAGTATATATAGATGATGAGCAGATGTAGATGATAAATGTAGTATATCTTGATGGTGAGCAGATGTAGACGATAAATTTAGCATATATAGATGATGAGCAGATGTAGATGATAAATGTAGCATATATAGATGAGCAGATGTAGATGATAAATGTAGCATATATAGATGATGAGCAGATGTAGATGATAAATGTAGCATATATAGATGATGAGCAGATGTAGACGATAAATGTAGTATATATACAGGCATATAGATGATGAGCAGATGTAGATGATAAATGTAGCATATATAAATGATGAGCAGATGTAGATGATAAATGTAGCATATATAGATGATGAGCAGATGTAGATGATAAATGTAGTATATATAGATGATGAGCAGATGTAGATGATAAATGTAGTATATATAGATGATGAGCAGATGTAGATGATAAATGTAGCATATATAGATGATGAGCAGATGTAGAGGATAAATGTAGTATATATAAATGATGAGCAGATGTAGAGGATAAATGTAGTATATATATAAATAATGAGCAGATGTAGATGATATATGTAGCATATATAGATGATGAGCAGATGTACAGTAGATGATAAATGTAGCATATATAGATGAGGAGCAGACGTAGATGATAAATGTAGTATATATAGATGATGAGCAAATGTACAGTAGATGATACATGTAGTATATATAGATGATGAGCAAATGTACAGTAGATGATAAATGTAGCATATATAGATGATGAGCAGATGTAGATCATAAATGTAGCATATATAGATGATGAGCAGATGTAGATGATAAATGTAGCATATATAGATGATGAGCAGATGTAGATCATAAATGTAGCATATATAGATGATGAGCAGATGTAGATGATAAATGTAATATATATAGATGATGAGCAGATGTAGGTGATAAATGTAGTATATATAGATGATGAGCAGATGTAGATGATAAATGTAGTATATATAGATGATGAGCAGATGTAGATGATAAATGTAGTATATCTTGATGGTGAGCAGATGTAGACGATAAATTTAGCATATATAGACGATGAGCAGATGTAGATGATAAATGTAGCATATATAGATGAGCAGATGTAGATGATAAATGTAGCATATATAGATGATGAGCAGATGTAGATGATAAATGTAGCATATATAGATGATGAGCAGATGTAGACGATAAATGTAGTATATATACAGGCATATAGATGATGAGCAGATGTAGATGATAAATGTAGCATATATAAATGATGAGCAGATGTAGATGATAAATGTAGTATATATAGATGATGAGCAGATGTAGATGATAAATGTAGTATATATAGATGATGAGCAGATGTAGATGATAAATGTAGCATATATAGATGATGAGCAGACGTAGATGATAAATGTAGTATATATAGATGATGAGCAGATGTAGATGAAAAATGTAGTATATATAGATGATGAGCAGATGTAGATGATAAATGTAGCATATATAGATGATGAGCAGATGTAGATGATAAATGTGGTATATATAGATGATGAGCAGATGTAGATGATAAATGTGGTATATATAGATGATGAGCAGATGTAGATGATAAATGTAGAATATATAGATGATGAGCAGATGTAGATGATAAATGTAGTATATATAGATGATGAGCAGATGTAGATGATAAATGTAGTATATACAGATGATGAGCAGATGTAGATGATAAATGTAGTATATATAGATGATGAGCAGATGTAGATGATAAATGTAGCATATATAGATGATGAGCAGATGTAGATGATAAATGTAGCATATATAGATGATGAGCAGACGTAGATGATAAATGTAGCATATATAGATGATGAGCAGATGTAGATGATAAATGTAGCATATATAGATGATGTGCAGATGTAGATGATAAATGTAGAATATATAGATGATGAGCAGATGTAGATGATAAATGTAGTATATATAGATGATGAGCAGATGTAGATGATAAATGTAGTATATATAGATGATGAGCAGATGTAGATGATAAATGTAGTATATATAGATGATGAGCAGATGTAGATGATAAATGTAGTATATATAGATGATGAGCAGATGTAGATGATAAATGTAGTATATATAGATGATGAGCAGATGTAGATGATAAATGCAGAATATATAGATGATGAGCAGATGTAGATGATAAATGTAGTATATATAGATGATGAGCAGATGTAGATGATAAATGTAGTATATATAGATGATGAGCAGATGTAGATGATAAATGTAGTATATATAGATGATGAGCAGATGTAGATGATAAATGTAGCATATATAGATGATGAGCAGACGTAGATGATAAATGTAGTATATATAGATGATGAGCAGATGTAGATGAAAAATGTAGTATATATAGATGATGAGCAGATGTAGATGATAAATGTAGCATATATAGATGATGAGCAGATGTAGATGATAAATGTGGTATATATAGATGATGAGCAGATGTAGATGATAAATGTGGTATATATAGATGATGAGCAGATGTAGATGATAAATGTAGCATATATAGATGATGAGCAGATGTAGATGATAAATGTAGTATATACAGATGATGAGCAGATGTAGATGATAAATGTAGCATATATAGATGATGAGCAGATGTAGATGATAAATGTAGTATATACAGATGATGAGCAGATGTAGATGATAAATGTAGCATATATAGATGATGAGCAGATGTAGATGATAAATGTAGCATATATAGATGATGAGCAGATGTAGATGATAAATGTAGCATATATAGATGATGTGCAGATGTAGATGATAAATGTAGAATATATAGATGATGAGCAGATGTAGATGATAAATGTAGTATATATAGATGATGAGCAGATGTAGATGATAAATGTAGTATATATAGATGATGAGCAGATGTAGATGATAAATGTAGTATATATAGATGATGAGCAGATGTAGATGATAAATGTAGTATATATAGATGATGAGCAGATGTAGATGATAAATGCAGAATATATAGATGATGAGCAGATGTAGATGATAAATGTATCATATATAGATGATGAGCAGATGTAGATGACAAATGTAGTATATATAGATGATGAGCAGATGTAGATAATAAATGTAGTATATATAGATGATGAGCAGATGTAGATGATAAATGTAGCATATATAGATGATGAGCAGATGTAGATGATAAATGTGGTATATATAGATGATGAGCAGATGTAGATGATAAATGTGGTATATATAGATGATGAGCAGATGTAGATGATAAATGTAGTATATATAGATGATGAGCAGATGTAGATGATAAATGTGGTATATATAGATGATGAGCAGATGTAGATGATAAATGTAGTATATATAAATGATGAGCAGATGTAGATGATAAATGTGGTATATATAGATGATGAGCAGATGTAGATGATAAATGTAGCATATATAGATGATGAGCAGATGTAGATGATAAATGTAGTATATATAGATGATGAGCAGATGTAGATGATAAATGTAGTATATATAGATGATGAGCAGATGTAGATGATAAATGTAGTATATATAGATGATGAGCAGATGTAGATGATAAATGCAGAATATATAGATGATGAGCAGATGTAGATGATAAATGTATCATATATAGATGATGAGCAGATGTAGATGACAAATGTAGTATATATAGATGATGAGCAGATGTAGATAATAAATGTAGTATATATAGATGATGAGCAGATGTAGATGATAAATGTAGCATATATAGATGATGAGCAGATGTAGATGATAAATGTGGTATATATAGATGATGAGCAGATGTAGATGATAAATGTGGTATATATAGATGATGAGCAGATGTAGATGATAAATGTAGTATATATAGATGATGAGCAGATGTAGATGATAAATGTGGTATATATAGATGATGAGCAGATGTAGATGATAAATGTAGTATATATAAATGATGAGCAGATGTAGATGATAAATGTGGTATATATAGATGATGAGCAGATGTAGATGATAAATGTAGTATATATAGATGATGAGCAGATGTAGATAATAAATGTAGTATATATAGATGATGAGCAGATGTAGATGATAAATGTAGTATATATAGATGATGAGCAGATGTAGATGATATATGTAGTATATATAGATGATGAGCAGATGTAGATGATAAATGTAGCATATATAGATGATGAGCAGATGTAGATGATAAATGTAGTATATATAGATGATGAGCAGATGTAGATGATAAATGTAGTATATATAGATGATGAGCAGATGTAGATGATAAATGTAGTATATATAGATGATGAGCAGATGTAGATGATAAATGTAGTATATATAGATGATGAGCAGATGTAGATAATAAATGTAGTATATATAGATGATGAGCAGATGTAGATGATAAATGTAGTATATATAGATGATGAGCAAATGTAGATGATAAATGTAGAATATATAGATGATGAGCAGATGTAGACGATAAATGTAGTATATATAAATGATGAGCAGATGTAGATGATAAATGTAGAATATATAGATGATGAGCAGATGTAGACGATAAATGTAGTATATATACAGGTATATAGATGATGAGCAGATGTAGATGATAAATGTAGCATATATAAATGATGAGCAGATGTAGATGATAAATGTAGCATATATAGATGATGAGCAGATGTAGATGATAAATGTAGTATATATAGATGATCAGCAGATGTAGATGATAAATGTAGCATATATAGATGATGAGCAGATGTAGATGATAAATGTAGTATATATAGATGATGAGCAGATGTAGATGATAAATGTAGCATATATAGATGATGAGCAGATGTAGATAATAAATGTAGTATATATAGATGATGAGCAGATGTAGGTGATAAATGTAGCATATATAGATGGTGCGCAGATGTAGATGATAAATGTAGTTTATATACTGTAGATGATGAGCAAATGTACAGTAGATGATAAATGTAGTATATATAGATGAGCATATGTAGATGATAAATGTAGTATATATAGATGATGAGCAGATGTAGATGATAAATGTATCATATATACATGATGAGCAGATGTAGATGATAAATGTAGTATATATAGATGATGAGCAGATGTAGATGATAAATGTAGCATATATAGATGATGAGCAAATGTACAGTAGATTATAAATGTAGCATATATAAATGATGAGCAGATGTAGATGATAAATGTAGTATATATAGATTATGAGCAGATGTAGATAATAAATGTAGTATATATAGATGATGAGCAGATGTAGATGATAAATGTAGTATATATAGATGATGAGCAGATGTAGATGATAAATGTAGCATATATAGATGATGAGCAGATGTAGATGATAAATGTAGTATATTTAGATGATAAGCAGATGTAGATGATAAATGTAGTATATATAGATGATGAGCAGATGTAGATGATAAATGTAGTATATATAGATGATAAGCAAATGTACAGTAGATGATAAATGTAGCATATATAGATGAGGAGCAGACGTAGATGATACATGTAGTATATATAGATGATGAGCAAATGTACAGTAGATGATACATGTAGCATATTTAGATGATGAGCAAATGTACAGTAGATGATAAATGTAGCATATATAAATGATGAGCAGATGTAGATGATAAATGTAGCATATATAGATGATGAGCAGATGTAGATGATAAATGTAGTATATATAGATGATGAGCAGATGTAGATGATAAATGTAGCATATATAGATGATGAGCAGATGTAGAGGATAAATGTAGTATATATAAATGATGAGCAGATGTAGAGGATAAATGTAGTATATATATAAATAATGAGCAGATGTAGATGATATATGTAGCATATATAGATGATGAGCAGATGTACAGTAGATGATAAATGTAGCATATATAGATGAGGAGCAGACGTAGATGATAAATGTAGTATATATAGATGATGAGCAAATGTACAGTAGATGATACATGTAGTATATATAGATGATGAGCAAATGTACAGTAGATGATAAATGTAGCATATATAGATGATGAGCAGATGTAGATGATAAATGTAGCATATATAGATGATGAGCAGATGTAGATGATAAATGTAGCATATATAGATGATGAGCAGATGTAGATCATAAATGTAGCATATATAGATGATGAGCAGATGTAGATGATAAATGTAATATATATAGATGATGAGCAGATGTAGGTGATAAATGTAGTATATATAGATGATGAGCAGATGTAGATGATAAATGTAGTATATATAGATGATGAGCAGATGTAGATGATAAATGTAGTATATCTTGATGGTGAGCAGATGTAGACGATAAATTTAGCATATATAGATGATGAGCAGATGTAGATGATAAATGTAGCATATATAGATGAGCAGATGTAGATGATAAATGTAGCATATATAGATGATGAGCAGATGTAGATGATAAATGTAGCATATATAGATGATGAGCAGATGTAGACGATAAATGTAGTATATATACAGGCATATAGATGATGAGCAGATGTAGATGATAAATGTAGCATATATAGATGATGAGCAGATGTAGATGATAAATGTAGCATATATAGATGATGAGCAGATGTAGATGATAAATGTAGTATATATAGATGATGAGCAGATGTAGATGATAAATGTAGTATATATAGATGATGAGCAGATGTAGATGATAAATGTAGCATATATAGATGATGAGCAGATGTAGAGGATAAATGTAGTATATATAAATGATGAGCAGATGTAGAGGATAAATGTAGTATATATATAAATAATGAGCAGATGTAGATGATATATGTAGCATATATAGATGATGAGCAGATGTACAGTAGATGATAAATGTAGCATATATAGATGAGGAGCAGACGTAGATGATAAATGTAGTATATATAGATGATGAGCAAATGTACAGTAGATGATACATGTAGTATATATAGATGATGAGCAAATGTACAGTAGATGATAAATGTAGCATATATAGATGATGAGCAGATGTAGATCATAAATGTAGCATATATAGATGATGAGCAGATGTAGATGATAAATGTAGCATATATAGATGATGAGCAGATGTAGATCATAAATGTAGCATATATAGATGATGAGCAGATGTAGATGATAAATGTAATATATATAGATGATGAGCAGATGTAGGTGATAAATGTAGTATATATAGATGATGAGCAGATGTAGATGATAAATGTAGTATATATAGATGATGAGCAGATGTAGATGATAAATGTAGTATATCTTGATGGTGAGCAGATGTAGACGATAAATTTAGCATATATAGACGATGAGCAGATGTAGATGATAAATGTAGCATATATAGATGAGCAGATGTAGATGATAAATGTAGCATATATAGATGATGAGCAGATGTAGATGATAAATGTAGTATATCTTGATGGTGAGCAGATGTAGACGATAAATTTAGCATATATAGACGATGAGCAGATGTAGATGATAAATGTAGCATATATAGATGAGCAGATGTAGATGATAAATGTAGCATATATAGATGATGAGCAGATGTAGACGATAAATGTAGTATATATACAGGCATATAGATGATGAGCAGATGTAGATGATAAATGTAGCATATATAAATGATGAGCAGATGTAGATGATAAATGTAGCATATATAGATGATGAGCAGATGTAGATGATAAATGTAGTATATATAGATGATGAGCAGATGTAGATGATAAATGTAGTATATATAGATGATGAGCAGATGTAGATGATAAATGTAGCATATATAGATGATGAGCAGACGTAGATGATAAATGTAGTATATATAGATGATGAGCAGATGTAGATGAAAAATGTAGTATATATAGATGATGAGCAGATGTAGATGATAAATGTAGCATATATAGATGATGAGCAGATGTAGATGATAAATGTGGTATATATAGATGATGAGCAGATGTAGATGATAAATGTGGTATATATAGATGATGAGCAGATGTAGATGATAAATGTAGAATATATAGATGATGAGCAGATGTAGAAGATAAATGTAGTATATATAGATGATGAGCAGATGTAGATGATAAATGTAGTATATACAGATGATGAGCAGATGTAGATGATAAATGTAGTATATATAGATGATGAGCAGATGTAGATGATAAATGTAGCATATATAGATGATGAGCAGATGTAGATGATAAATGTAGCATATATAGATGATGAGCAGACGTAGATGATAAATGTAGCATATATAGATGATGAGCAGATGTAGATGATAAATGTAGAATATATAGATGATGAGCAGATGTAGATGATAAATGTAGAATATATAGATGATGAGCAGATGTAGATGATAAATGTAGTATATATAGATGATGAGCAGATGTAGATGATAAATGTAGTATATATAGATGATGAGCAGATGTAGATGATAAATGTAGTATATATAGATGATGAGCAGATGTAGATGATAAATGTAGTATATATAGATGATGAGCAGATGTAGATGATAAATGTAGTATATATAGATGATGAGCAGATGTAGATGATAAATGCAGAATATATAGATGATGAGCAGATGTAGATGATAAATGTAGTATATACAGATGATGAGCAGATGTAGATGATAAATGTAGCATATATAGATGATGAGCAGATGTAGATGATAAATGTAGCATATATAGATGATGAGCAGATGTAGATGATAAATGTAGCATATATAGATGATGTGCAGATGTAGATGATAAATGTAGAATATATAGATGATGAGCAGATGTAGATGATAAATGTAGTATATATAGATGATGAGCAGATGTAGATGATAAATGTAGTATATATAGATGATGAGCAGATGTAGATGATAAATGTAGTATATATAGATGATGAGCAGATGTAGATGATAAATGTAGTATATATAGATGATGAGCAGATGTAGATGATAAATGTAGTATATATAGATGATGAGCAGATGTAGATGATAAATGCAGAATATATAGATGATGAGCAGATGTAGATGATAAATGTATCATATATAGATGATGAGCAGATGTAGATGACAAATGTAGTATATATAGATGATGAGCAGATGTAGATAATAAATGTAGTATATATAGATGATGAGCAGATGTAGATGATAAATGTAGCATATATAGATGATGAGCAGATGTAGATGATAAATGTGGTATATATAGATGATGAGCAGATGTAGATGATAAATGTGGTATATATAGATGATGAGCAGATGTAGATGATAAATGTAGTATATATAGATGATGAGCAGATGTAGATGATA
This sequence comes from Bombina bombina, assembly GCF_027579735.1. Taxonomy (NCBI): domain Eukaryota; kingdom Metazoa; phylum Chordata; class Amphibia; order Anura; family Bombinatoridae; genus Bombina; species Bombina bombina. The sequence goes on along the minus strand of NC_069505.1, from coordinate 294,790,972 downwards.
AATGTGGTATATATAGATGATGAGCAGATGTAGATGATAAATGTAGTATATATAAATGATGAGCAGATGTAGATGATAAATGTGGTATATATAGATGATGAGCAGATGTAGATGATAAATGTAGTATATATAGATGATGAGCAGATGTAGATAATAAATGTAGTATATATAGATGATGAGCAGATGTAGATGATAAATGTAGTATATATAGATGATGAGCAGATGTAGATGATATATGTAGTATATATAGATGATGAGCAGATGTAGATGATAAATGTAGCATATATAGATGATGAGCAGATGTAGATGATAAATGTAGTATATATAGATGATGAGCAGATGTAGATGATAAATGTAGTATATATAGATGATGAGCAGATGTAGATGATAAATGTAGTATATATAGATGATGAGCAGATGTAGATGATAAATGTAGTATATATAGATGATGAGCAGATGTAGATAATAAATGTAGTATATATAGATGATGAGCAGATGTAGACGATAAATGTAGCATATATAGATGATGAGCAAATGTAGATGATAAATGTAGTATATATAGATGATGAGCAAATGTAGATGATAAATGTAGTATATATAGATGATGAGCAGATGTAGATGATAAATGCAGAATATATAGATGATGAGCAAATGTAGACGATAAATGTAGCATATATAGATGATGAGCAAATGTAGATGATAAATGTAGCATGTATAAATGATGAGCAGATGTAGATGATAAATGTAGCATATATAGATGATGAGCAGATGTAGATGATAAATGTAGTATATATAGATGATGAGCAGATGTAGATGATAAATGTAGTATATATAAATGATGAGCAGATGTAGATGATAAATGTAGCATATATAGATGATGAGCAGATGTAGATGATAAATGTAGCATATATAAATGATGAGCAGACGTAGATGATAAATGTAGTATATATAGATGATGAGCAGATGTAGATGATAAATGTAGTATATATAGATGATGAGCAGATGTAGATGATAAATGTAGTATATATAGATGATGAGCAGATGTAGATGATAAATGTAGTATATATAGATGATGAGCAGATGTAGATGATAAATGTAGTATATATAGATGATGAGCAGATGTAGATGATAAATGTAGCATATATAGATGATGAGCAGATGTTGATGATAAATGTAGTATATATAGATGATGAGCAGATGTAGATGATAAATGTAGTATATATAAATGATGAGCAGATGTAGATGATAAATGTAGCATATATAGATGATGAGCAGATGTAGATGATAAATGTAGCATATATAGATGATGAGCAGATGTAGATGATAAATGTAGCATATATAGATGATGAGCAGATGTAGATGATAAATGTAGCATATATAGATGATGAGCAGATGTAGATGATAAATGTAGCATATATAGATGATGAGCAGATGTAGACGATAAATGTAGCATATATAGATGATGAGCAGATGTAGATGATAAATGTAGCATATATAGATGATGAGCAAATGTAGATGATAAATGTGGTATATATAGATGATGAGCAGATGTAGATGATAAATGTAGTATATATAGATGATGAGCAGATGTAGATGATAAATGTAGTATATATAGATGATGAGCAGATGTAGATGATAAATGTAGCATATATAGATGATGAGCAGATGTAGATGATATATGTAGTATATATAGATGATGAGCAGATGTAGATGATATATGTAGTATATATAGATGATGAGCAGATGTAGATGATAAATGTAGTATATATAGATGATGAGCAGATGTAGATGATAAATGTAGCATATATAGATGATGAGCAGATGTAGATGATAAATGTAGTATATATAGATGATGAGCAGATGTAGATGATAAATGTAGTATATATAAATGATGAGCAGATGTAGATGATAAATGTAGCATATATAGATGATGAGCAGATGTAGATGATAAATGTAGCATATATAGATGATGAGCAGATGTAGATGATAAATGTAGTATATATAGATGATGAGCAGATGTAGATGATAAATGTAGCATATATAGATGATGAGCAGATGTAGATGATAAATGTAGCATATATAGATGATGAGCAGATGTAGATGATAAATGTAGCATATATAGATGAGCAGATGTAGATGATAAATGTAGCATATATAGATGATGAGCAGATGTAGATGATAAATGTAGCATATATAGATGATGAGCAGATGTAGATGATAAATGTAGTATATATAGATGATGAGCAGATGTAGACGATAAATGTAGTATATATACAGGTATATAGATGATGAGCAGATGTAGATGATAAATGTAGCATATATAGATGATGAGCAGATGTAGATGATAAATGTAGCATATATAGATGATGAGCAGATGTAGATGATAAATGTAGTATATATAGATGATGAGCAGATGTAGATGACAAATGTAGTATATATAGATGATGAGCAGATGTAGATAATAAATGTAGCATATATAGATGATGAGCAGATGTAGATAATAAATGTAGTATATATAAATGATGAGCAGATGTAGATGATAAATGTAGTATATATAGATGATGAGCAGATGTAGATGATAAATGTGGTATATATAGATGATGAGCAGATGTAGATGATAAATGTAGTATATATAGATGATGAGCAGATGTAGATGATAAATGTAGCATATATAGATGATGAGCAGATGTAGATAATAAATGTAGCATATATAGATGATGAGCAGATGTAGATAATAAATGTAGTATATATAAATGATGAGCAGATGTAGATGATAAATGTAGTATATATAGATGATGAGCAGATGTAGATGATAAATGTAGTATATATAGATTATGAGCAGATGTAGATGATAAATGTAGTATATATAGATGATGAGCAGATGTAGATAATAAATGTAGCATATATAGATGATGAGCAGATGTAGATCATAAATGTAGTATATATAGATGATGAGCAGATGTAGATGATAAATGTAGTATATATAGATGATGAGCAGATGTAGATGATAAATGTAGTATATATAGATGATGAGCAGATGTAGATGATAAATGTAGAATATATAGATGAGCAGATGTAGATGATAAATGTAGTATATATAGATGATGAGCAGATGTAGATGATAAATGTAGCATATATAGATGATGAGCAGATGTAGATGATATATGTAGTATATATAGATGATGAGCAGATGTAGATAATAAATGTAGCATATATAGATGATGAGCAGATGTAGATGATATATGTAGTATATATAGATGATGAGCAGATGTAGATGATAAATGTAGTATATATAGATGATGAGCAGACGTAGATGATAAATGTAGTATATATAAATGATGAGCAGATGTAGATGATAAATGTAGCATATATAGATGATGAGCAGATGTAGATGATAAATGTAGCATATATAGATGATGAGCAGACGTAGATGATAAATGTAGTAGATGATAAATGTAGCAGATGTAGATTGTAAGCAGATGTATTTGATGAAAATAAGTAGAGTGAAGAAGAATAGGAACATCTACAGTATAATTTAATTGTGTTATATATTGTTTGCCTTATATAGGTGTGTGCTGGCTTCATCTTTTCTTTTGTTGTTGGTTTAAGACTAGATTCCACTTTGGGCCATGAATAATCTTGATTGTAGTGCACTATTCTACTGAGACACAACTTTTTTAATGTGTTATTCCACTTCTTGTGAACTGTTTGTGCACTAAAATATGGTTTTACATTAAACAGCTTAGTTAAAAAATGTGCAAAGTGTTATTAGTGAGACATTAGTGCACTTTGAGCAGTAGAGGAATATCATATAATAAAAAGGAGGCTATTTCTCTCATTAGGGAGGTCAATTTCATACCCACCAGTGTCATTTTTTAATTGATTTTAGCAATAATAATTGACACACATAGTTATTAAGTTGAAGGGGTCATTACCATGTTTTTTTATTTTAGAATAATATTCTTTCAAGTTCGAAGATTAAGGACGACAGTTCCATACAAAATGTATATAATCTGAACACAGCATTGTCACATTATACACAAAGCACAATGTCCCTTTAAATGCTACTCTTTTATATGAATTATGAAGCACCATGTCCCTTTAAAGGGACATTCTTAGTAGTGTGACGGAAAGTAACTTTATCTGTATCGCTGTTTAGTGATCTCATGGTCTCGACTACATCTGGGTAACCTGCCCTTACATCACTACTAAAAAATTTAGTTTCCATTGTCATGAAGGTGAATGGTAAAGAAATGATTTAATAATCAGTTTAATTACCAGAACTGGTATTATATGTTATTACTGATTAATTGTAGTACTGTATTTAAATATCCATATAAGATAACTGCTGCATCTCTAAAATTCTGTGGGTTTTTTTTTTGTCGCTAACAGATGGTCCAGTGCTGCAGACTCCCTTCAGAATACATACGATAATTTGACTGGGGATGTTCTGGTGTCAGCAGGAGTGATCGCTTATCTGGGAGCCTTTACTGCTGGCTTCAGACAGGAGTGCACTAAAGACTGGAGCAAATTGTGCAAGGTTTGTGCTACAGTGCAGTATTATTCTGACTATCAGACAATGTAATCATAGATTTTTAAAGGCTTAAAGGGACATTATACACTCATTTTTTCTTTGCATAAATATTTTGTAGATGATCTATTTATAAAGCCCATAAAGTTGTTTTTTTTAAATAAATGTATAGTTTTGCTTATTTTTAAATAGCATTGCTCTAATTTTCAGACTCCTAACCAAGCCCCAAAGTTTTATGTGAATACTGTCAGCTACCTTCTCCAGCTTGCTCCTGTTTGTGTAAAGGGTATTTTCATATGCAAAAGAGGGGGGGAGGGTCTTATTTGCCACTTGCAGTGGGCTTTCCAGCTGCCTTTTCAACAGAGCCAAACTGACAGCTTCTAAGTAAGTTTTTAAACCGTTTTATATTGGATTTTTATATCAGTATCTGTGCATCTTATTCTTTATAGTAGTGTCTATTACATGCAGTTATATGAAAATGAGTGTATACTGTCCCTTTAAGCTTGAAGGTTTTATTTTTCTACATCTGATATAATTCTGGTCTACATTAATTAAAGCTCACTGCAACTCCAAGCAATATTTATGACTAATGTTATTATTACAGGCCGTTTTACACCGATTTCAAAATACTTTAATTTATTCATTGTGATGATTGTTCATTTATTTTTTTTATTAAAGGGATACAAAACCAATTTTTTTCTTTTGTGATTTAGATAGAGCATGCAATTATAATCAACTTTCTAATTTACTCCTATTAACAATTTTTCTTCGCTCTCTCTGTATCTTTATTTAAAAAAGCATGAATGTAAGCCTAAGGGCTGGCCCATTTTTGGTTCAGACCCTGGGTAGCATTTGTTGATTGGTGGATACATTTAGCTTAAATTACTGCTTTTTCATATAAGGATACTAAAAGAAACAAGAAAAATTGATAATAGGAGTGAATTAGAACATTGCTTAAAATTGCATGCTCTATCTGAATCATGAAAGAAAAAATTTGAGTTTCATCTCCCTTTAACTTCATGCTATTATCATCACGTTTCTTCTGAGTTTATTTTACCCCATTTTGTTTAGAGCAAATCTATACCTTGTTCTGAAGATTTCTCCTTGAGCAAGACTCTCGGGGACCCAATTAAGATCCGTGCCTGGAATATTGCGGGATTACCAACAGACAGCTTCTCTATAGATAACGGCGTGATTGTGAGCAACTCTCGGCGATGGTATGCGATGTAAAAACACATGATCACAACCAATCGTTCTCATAAAAATGATCATTAAATCATTGTTTTGCTTTACACCTAGAATTACTTTTCCCAGTATATATGTTTTATAATTCAATATGCTATTCTTTTTATATTTTAGGCCTTTAATGATAGACCCACAGGGTCAAGCGAACAAGTGGATAAAAAATTCTGAAAAAGACAACCAGCTGAGTGTGATTAAGTTTACAGATGCTGATTATATGCGTACGCTGGAAAACTGTATCCAGTTTGGTACCCCACTTCTTCTTGAAAACGTGGGTGAAGAAATAGACCCTTCGTTAGAGCCCTTACTACTAAAACAGACATTTAAACAAGGTATGTGGTTTTTTTATGCTAGACAAAGGGTTTGAACAATTATCTTATCCTGTTAAATGCAGTTTTTACATATTTTCTAATTCTGTTTAATGCTGCCTTTTTGGAAGTAGATGAAGGTAATATATTAATACATTTTATGTTAGCGCATTGTAAATTATTAGAATGGATATTATAACTGCTATGCTTAAGTGGAAATTACTAAACTTTTAATAAAAATCTACATTTGTAAAATAAAGAATAACATGTTAAATGTACAGCACATTACAATACACTCACACTTAAAAAAATTAAAAAAAAAAATTAAACGTGTTAAAGATAATACTTATTTAACATGACAAATTAGTGACTCATACATTTCTAAAGAAAACAAATATATAATTACAGTATTTTTTTTATAGATCCAATTTCAGCATGTTTATTTAAAGGGACAGAAAACTTTCCAATTTACTAATTTGCTTTGTTCGTTTGGTATCCTATGTTGAAAAGCATACCTAGGTAGGCTCAGAAACAGCAATGCACTACTGGGAGCTTGTTGCTGATTGATGGCTGCACATATATGCCTCCTGTCATTGGCTCACCAGAAATGTTTAGCTAGCTCCCAGCAAAGCATTCCAAGAGATAATAGAAGTAAATTGGAAAGTTGTTTAAAAATGTACGTTCTATCTGAACCATGAAAGAAAAATGTTTGGTTTGTTGAATCTTTGATTATTCCTGAGTCCACAAGTTATTTTCATTATATTATTTACTAGATTTGTCAATACCACATTGTCATCATACTTTATATTTGATACTGATACTTATCTCATTATAGACAGCTTCAGCATTTCCATATATATCTGTTTTTTATATCTTGGATGGCCAAATGTCAAGGGAATTGATAAACCCTTTGAATATCAAAATACACTTGTTCTAATATTTTCATGCTTATAGACAATGACCATTCAAATATTAAATACTACATTTAAATATTTGATTGCAAGGGGAAAAAAATATCTGTACTGTTTTGACAGTTTTTATCATTCTCGATATTCCAGAAGTATTAATAGTATCACGGTAGTGAGCATTTATTTATTTAATGGTAACCTTTGTGGACAAGGATAGACAAACAAACAGACATTAAAGGGACATGAAACCCAAAATGTTTCTTTCATGATTTAGGTAGAACATACAATTTTAAACAACTTTCCAATTGACTTTTATTATCAAATTTGTTTCATTCTCTTAGTATCATTTGTTGAAGGAGCAGCAATGCACTACTGGTTTCTAACTGAAAACATGGGTGAACCAATTACAATCAGTATATATATGCAGCCACCAATCAGCAGCTAGAACCTAGGTTCTTTTCTGCTCCTGAGCTTTCCTAGATAAACCTTTCAGCAAAGGATAACAAGAGAAAGAAGCAAATTAAATAACAGAAGTAAATTGGAAATTTGTTTAAAATTGTATGCTCTGTCTAAATCATGAATGTCTAATTATGACTTTACTGTCCCTTTAAAATGTAAAGTAGAAGTCTATGTAAAGTAGAAGTATTGTCTAGTGTTGAATACTGCAGATAAACATTCTGATCAGCTTAAGTTGTGTCCGTTTTTTCTTTTACCTTTTAATAGTTTAATAACATTGTTCTTCTGTTTCGCTGTGCTGTTATTTTTAGGGGGTGTTGACTGCATCAGGCTTGGAGAAACAGTTATTGAATATTCCAGGGATTTTAGGTTCTACATTACAACAAAGCTTAGAAATCCACATTATCTGCCGGAATTAGCAACAAAGGTTTCACTACTCAACTTTATGATTACTCCAGAAGGCCTTGAAGACCAGTTACTGGGTATCGTTGTGGCAAAAGAGAGGTTTGTGATGCAACAGGTTATTAAATACTATAACAGAACTGAGATTATCAAACTTGCAATGAGGATAAAACAAATGTCTATAATCCCCATATGCAAAGTTTTGCCCATTTCATTGCTACACTTTGGTGTTGTGGATATAGCGCACACTAATTCTGTGTAACTTTTGAGTTGAAGACTCCTTATGTAAAGTAGCTATTCTTAGTTACTTCACATGAGAGCATATCTAGGTAGACTCAGGAGTGTGCATGTATCGAGCACTATAAGGCATAGCGTAAGTCTTCCTCATGTGACTGCAAGTGTGACTTCCACGTGCTTGTAATAGCATGACAAAAGACCATTTATTTCCCAACCACAAAGTAGTGATTATTCTAGTTATTATCTAAATACTTTTTTGAATAAAATAAGTCTCACTACCATAAAGTCCAGTGTATTGCTTGAGATAGACAACTGGACACAAATTTAACAATTAATGTTACTTGCTGTCACAAATCTCTGTGGATTACAGATATTTGCTGAATAAGCCAAAATTTGTTCTGTTTTTTTTTGCGCTGGGCTACCAGACCACATATATTATTACACTCCCTCTAGTAGCAGATGAGCTAACCGTAAATAGCCCTAATTCTTAACTCTTCTAATCTCTTAATTTAGGTCCATTTTGCTTTAAAGCGATACTAAACCCAAATGTTTTCTTTCATGATTTCTAATTTACTCCTATTATCAATTTTCTTTGTTCTCTTGCTAACTTTATTTGAAAAGCAAGAATGTAAACTTAAGACCCGGCCCATTTTTGGTTCAGAACCTGGGTTGCGCTTGCTGATTTGTGGCTAAATGTACCCACCAATCAGCAAGTGCTGTCCAGGGTGGTGAAGTAAAAATGAGCTGGCTCCTTAGCTTAGATTCCTGCTTTTTCAAATAAAGATAGCAAAATAACAGAAAAAAAATGATAATAGGAATAAATTAGAAAGTTGCTTAAAATTGCATGCTCTCTCTGAATCATGAAAGACATTTTTTTGGGGGGTTTAGTATCGCTTTAAATGATTCGGGTGAAAACACTTGCCAGTCATATTTATTATATTTACACAACTTATTATATCATGTTTGTAGATTCCTTCTGATTATTATACTTTGTGTTCACTATTTGTAGACCAGAGCTTGAAGAGGAGAGAAACGCACTTATCCTACAATCTGCAGCCAATAAAAAACAACTCAAAGAGATAGAGGATAAAATACTCGAAACATTACAATCCTCAGAAGGGAATATTTTGGAAGATGAAAGCGCCATTCAGATATTGGACTCGGCAAAAATCATGTCCAATGAGATTTCTAAAAAGCAACAGGTTTGCCAAATATAGGTTAAATGTAGTTGTATCTATAACCCTATAGCATTTACATTTCATGAAGCCCCTTTAAAGGGACTAATACAAAAATGACATACTTTTTTTTTACCTTTCTGACCCTTCAGCTCTATGGGGTAGATTTATTAAGCAGCAGATGTTGCTTTCTACGCCCATCGTTTCTGGTCCGCCAGAAACGGAAGTTAAGAAGCAGCGGTCTTAAGATCGCGATGATACCGGTCGATCACTAGAAATGCTTGTGCAATGATACATGCCGACAGTGTATGCTGTTGGCATTTAGCGAGGTCGACCTTTAATAAATCTACCCCTATGTGTTTAATCCATGTGTGGTTAACAAATTAGATCATCTAATATTTGCATTAGTATGAACCTTTAGGTTTCATTTGTTTCCTTTCAGCTATTTTTTTTGGAAAGGGGAATTGTAGATTTTAGGATTCCTTGCTATATATATTCATGTTTGTAGTTTGGTGTATGCTCATTTGTATGCATAATTTAGAAAAGTTAAACATTGTATTCATAAATAAAAGCATGCATTTATCAATAGATGGCCCAGTATATCAGTGGTTGAACCAGACAAGTCACCTGACTCTTAGTATCTGAGGAGCAGTGGGCAGGAGCATTACTGACAAACTGTAGTTTAGTAAATATTGCTGAAGTGCAGAAGGTACTTGGTTGTATAGGAAGAGTCATTAGCAGCAAATAATGTGAAGCTCTTATGCTACTTCATAGAATACTTGTTAGGCCTTATCTTGAATACAATTCTGTAGACTGTAGGCCAGGTGACTTAAAGTTTTTTCCACTCTGGCTAGATGACCTACGACGTCTTGTCAGTACTGCGAGGTCCAAGAAAGAAATTTATATAGGCAAATTTTAACTTGAGAGCAGTATATCTAGCTATGCAGAGTTCTGGATGTGAAGGAGAGGTACATACTTTGCATTATAATGCTAAAAAAAGCCCCCAAAGATCTTTTGAGATTTCTCTCCATGCTGGAGAGTTTTTGATCATGGGGCCCTGTATCTCCAGAAAGATATAATTAAACTAGAAACTGTTCAAGGGGGGCTTCTAAGATGGTACACGATCTAACAAAATAAAACTTACAAGGACTTTTATATGTGTAGCTTTGAGGAGAGAGGGAGATTAGTTAGAAACCATTAATTGTATGAAGGTATTTAATAAAGCTGTTGCTGAAAACATTTTTCACAAAAATAAAACAACATAAAAGCAAAGGGTCATGATTTCTGGTGAGTTGTAGATGATGGTGTAATTTGTAGACACAGTATTGATACCACCAGAGGTTGTAAGGACAAGTGATGACTTCTGGTTCTTATTTGATTTCAAAATCTACGTCTTAATGTTTCTTTGGTTGATTTAGGTATTCATATAATGCTTTTGCATGCACAATAAGACAACATATGTGATCTTTTACATGCTCACTCTGGGCAGAGCAAAAACACCGCCAACATGAACAGGCCAGATATTCATTATATCTTAACTAGAGCACAGGTGAAATAATCATCTGATGGGTGAGAGCAGGTTAGTAACCATGGTTACTGATCAGCTGATTATTTCACCTGTGCTCTAGTTAAGATATAATGAAAATCTGACCTGAGTAAGGGTCCTGAGGACTGGGTTTTGGAAACACTACTTTAGATGTTAATTAAATGAATGTTTAAACATTAAACACCTTTTGTATTGTGTAAAAATTCTGCATGTTCCACATTCCCTGAAAGCCAAAAAACAAATCATGTAACTTGCTTCAAAATGCTTCAAATCAAATAGCTGATTTAGGTATTTTGCATTATTTTGAAGAATACCAAGTTTACAGAATTCGCTTTTTGGACTACCTAGGAAACACCGGACAAACATCCCTTTAATATCCTACTATATAAACTCCCAACATATTCAACAGAGATTGCAATAGAGAAAAATACATGAAATAAAAAAATAACAGTACATAATATTCATTGGATAGGAATTGTATTGTGACATTCATTTAAAATGTTTATCGTTTCCTTAGATTGCAGAGAATACGGAAGTGAAAATAGCACAATCCAGAGAAGGCTACAGATCAATTGCTAAGCACTCCTCTGTACTGTTCTTCAGTATTGCTGATTTGGCTAACATTGATCCCATGTACCAGTACTCACTCAACTGGTTTGTTAATCTTTATATCAACTCAATCCAAGACAGGTAAAGACATTGTAATAGTTTTATTTATGTATCTGTTATGGTATAAGGGAGCAGGAACCCAGTAATAGTTTTATTTATTTATTTATTTATCTGTTATGGTATAAGGGAGCAGGAACCCAGTAATAGTTTTATTTATTTATCTGTTATGGTATAAGGGAGCAGGAACCCAGTAATAGTTTTATTGATGTATCTGTTATGGTATAAGGGAGCAGGAACCCAGTAATAGTTTTATTTATTTATCTGTTATGGTAGAAGGGAGCAGGAACCCAGGCAACTGGAAGTTGTTACTTTTTTTATAAAAAATAAAAGATGAACAAGTAGGAAGGCTTGACCATTGGTTAGCATGAATTTGTAGGAGGAGTCTTACCCTTTATATACTCTCTCTTTTTCTCTTTCACTTCGTCTATGTTACCTTGATGTTTCCCCCACCCACCTATCCCTGTATTTCCTTCTTTTTCTCTTTTACATTTACCTCTTTGGGTATGTCCCCTTTTAGGCATACTGACCATTTGACTACGGCACGCCTCGGGTCACTTTTCTTTACCTTCTTTGTAGCTCTCTGTTACATTTCAGTAAGACTCAGAGTACAAGTGTATATATTTGCCTTGTTCTTCTTACTAGATTTACTATAGCCTTAAATCTACTACATACAGTAGGTTGTTATTACAAATTATTGTCATGTGCTTCTTGTTTGATTTTCAACATAAGGCATGAAACCCGTAGTGAACGGGTTATATGTAGGGTTGCCACCTCGGCCATGTTTTCCTGGACACTTACGCATGCTGCAGGGTAAGCAGGGCGGAACATGTATCACATAAATAGTGCTGATGAACAGCACAATACATACCCTGCAGCATGCATAACTCATAAGTGTCCAGGAAAACATAGCCGAGGTGGCAACCCTAGTTATATGCATGAGCTTCTGTTCTTGTAGTGCACAAGAACACACTTGCTGGGTTACTGTAGTTGCCAAGATATGATTATTGTATACTCATCAGATCTTTTCTCCTTTTTATTTCAGCAACAAATCTAAAATCTTGGAGAAACGCCTCCGTTACTTGAACGATCATTTCACGTATAATCTATACTGCAACGTCTGCCGCTCCCTGTTTGAAAAGGACAAGTTGCTTTTCTCATTCTTACTGTGCTGCAACCTCCTCATGTAAGCCAACAATTTACAGATGACGCAAAAATAGTCTGTTTTGTAAAAACTTGCGTTTATTACAATTTATTAAAGTCATTTTTGCATGACTAAGCACACGCGTACACACAGGATTTTAAAAATACAGAGCAATCCAGGCATATACTTCTTGAAAACCTTCTTAAATATATCTACTTGGTCTTATATCAGTGGCCACATGTAATTAAAGGGACATTATACACCCATTTTCATATAACTGCATGTAATAGACACTACTATAAAGAATAATATGCACAGATAATGATCTAAAAATCCAGTATAAAACTGTTTAAAATTGTACTTAGAAGCTCCCAGTTTAGCACTGTTAAAAAGGTTACTGGAAAACCTACTGCAAGTGGTTCTATAGCAAAAAAAAAAACCAGACACTTCCCCTTCCTCTGCATATGAAAAGACTCTTTACAAAAACAGGTGCAATCTGGAGTAGGTATACATCAGTATTCTCCTAAAACTTTGGGGCTTGGTTAGGAGTCTTAAAATCAGTGCAATGTTATTTAAAAATAAGCAAAACTATACATTTAAAAAAAAAAAAAAAAAAAGACTTATAGGCTATATAAATGGATCATCTACAAAACATTTATGCAAAGAAAAATCTAGTGTATAATGCTTCTGGTAAAAGTTAGTACTGTTTTTAAGCTGCATACTCACATATGCTGTGAGGGCCCTTGCACCAGTATTTAACATCATGCTTGCTCAGAGAGCTGGTGGTAGTGTATATATCATCAGTAAAGACTTTATTTGTGTCATACAAGTCACTGCTGACTCTCTCAGAAGGTTTGGTGTTTGAATACCGGTGTACGGAGCACTCACAGCCAGTGTTCCCTCTAAGGCCAGATTTGTTGAGCGGCCCAGCAGTCAAATAGTTAATTTGTGAACCACATCTTGCAGTCTCCATTGTATAGTGTTTGCTAATTAATCTAGTTAATTGTTTCACTGCTGGGCCACACACAAAACTGGCCTTAGAGGGAACACTGCTCACAGCATATGTGCGTATGCCACTAAAAAAAAAACCTGTAATATCTTTTACTAGAAGCATTTTTGCTAATAGAAATATATTACAGAATTCTTCTAATTAAAATTGAAATGCAACTATACACATTTAAATTTTTATATTTCAGTCCCTTTAACTGAATTTTTGGAAAGCTTAGCTTTTTGTCCCTTAAGTCAGATACCTAGTTAAGAGGTTTTTTTTAAAACAAGTTTTACATTTAAGTATAGACACTTTGCATTTAAAATACGTACGGCTAGATTTCGAGTTTTGCGTTAGAAGGGGTGCGTTAGCTACGCGTGTTTTTCCCCCCCCGCACCTTTTAAACAACGCTGGTATTTAGAGTTCACAGAAGGGCTGTGTTAGGCTCCAAAAAGGGAGCGTACAGGCATATTTACCGCCACTGCAACTCTCAATACCAGCGGTGTTTACGGACGCAGCCAGCTTAAAAAACGTTTAGCTGTAAAAAAACCTAACACCTGCTAAAAAGCAGCATTCAGCTCCTAACGCAGCCCCATTGTTTCCTATGGGGAAACACTTCCTAAGTCTGCACCTAACACCCTAACATGTACCCCGAGTCTAAACACCCCTAACCTTACACTTATTAACCCCTAATCTGCCGCCCCCTGCATATTTTTTTAACCCCTAATCTGCCGCTCCGTACACCGCCGCAACCTACGTTATCCCTATGTACCCCTAATCTGCTGCCCCTAACACCGCCGACCCCTATATTATATTTATTACCCCCTAATCTGCCCCCCCCCAACGTCGCCGCTACCTACCTACAATTATTAACCCCTAATCTGCCGACCGTACTTCACCGCTACTATAATAAATGTATTAACCCCTAATCCGCCTCAATCCCGCCTCAAAAACCCTATAATAAATTTTATTAACCTCTAATCTGCCCTCCCTAACATCGCCGACACCTAACTTCAATTATTAACCCCTAATCTGCCGACCGGACCTCGCCGCTACTCTAATAAATGTATTAACCCCTAAAGCTAAGTCTAACCCTAACATAATAATTTTTATCTAACGAAATAAAATAAATCTTATTAAATAAATTATTCCTATTTAAAGCTAAATACTTACCTGTAAAATAAACCCTAATATAGGTACAATATAACTAATAATTATATTGTAGCTATTTTAGGATTAATATTTATTTTACAGGCAACTTTGTATTTATTTTAACCAGGTACAATAGCTGGGTGAAGACGACTCAAGGTAGGATGATCTTCAGGGGGTTAGCGATAGGTTTATTTAAGGGGGGTTTGGGTGGGTTAGAGTAGGGGTGTGTGGGTTGTAATGTTGGGGGGGGTATTGTATGTTTATTTCAATGCAAAAGAGCTGTTTTCTTTGGGGCATTTTTATTTTAGAATAGGGTAGGGCATTTTTTTATTTTGGGGGGCTTTGTTATTTTTTTAGGGGGCTTAGAGTAGGTGTAATTAGTTTAAAATTCATGTAATCTTTCTTTATTTTTTGTAATGTAGTGCTTTGTTTTTTTGTAATTTAGTTTAGTTGATTAAATTGTAGATAATTGTAGGTAGTTTATTTAATTTATTTATTGATAGTGTAGTGTTAGGTTTAATTGTAACTTAGGTTAGGATTTATTTTACAGGTAATTTTGTATTTCTTTTAACTAGGTAGCTATTAAATAGTTATTAACTATTTAATAGCTATTGTACCTGGTTAAAATAAATACAAAGTTGCCTGTAAAATAAATATTAATCCTAAAATAGCTACAATATAAATATTCGTTATAGTGTAGCTATATTAGGGTTTATTTTACAGGTAAGTATTTAGCTTTAAATAGGAATAATTTATTTAATAAGATTTATTTTATTTTGTTAGATAAAAATTATATTTAACTTAGAGGGGTGTTAGTGTTAGGGTTAGACTTAGCTTTAGGGGTTAATACATTTATTAGAGTAGCGGCGAGGTCCGGTCGGCAGATTAGGGGTTAATACATGAAGTTAGGTGTCGGCGATGTTAGGGAGGGCAGATTAGGGGTTAACAATATTTATTATAGGGTTTTTGAGGCGGGAGTGAGGCAGATTAGGGGTTAATACATTTATTATAGTAGCAGTGAGGTCCGGTTGGCAGATTAGGGGTTAATTATTGTAGGTAGGTGGCAGCGACGTTGGGGGGGCAGATTAGGGGGTAATAAATATTATGTAGGTGGCGGCGATGTTAGGGGCAGCAGATTAGGGGTACATAGGGATAATGTAGGTGGTGTGCGGTCGGCAGATTAGGGGTTAAAAAAATGTAATAGAGTGGCGGCGATGTGGGGGGGCCTCGGTTTAGGGGTGCATAGGTAGTTTATGGGTGTTAGTGTACTTTAGAGCACAGTAGTTAAGAGCTTTATGAACCGGCGTTAGCCCAGAAAGCTCTTAACTTCTGGTTTTTCTCTGCTGCTGGAGTCTTGTCGTTAGATTTCTAACGCTCACTTCAGCCAAGACTCTAAATACCGGCGTTAGAAAGATCCCATTGAAAAGATAGGATACGAAAATGGCGTAGGGGGGATCTGCGGTATGGAAAAGTCGCGGCTGGAAAGTGAGCGTTAGACCCTTTCCTGACTGACTCTAAATACCAGCGGTAGGACAAAACCAGCGTTAGGACCCCCTAACGCTGGTTTTGACGGGTAACGCAAAACTCTAAATCTAGGCGTTAGAAAGTTAAAGAAAATATTTTAACAGATTTATTTCTCTCTCTCTGTTGCTCTCTTTATTTTTTTTTTATTTTCTCCCATCTCTTTCTTTCGTTCTTTCTTTCTCTCTCTAACAGGTTTAAGATGTTAAACATGATTTTCATAGTTTTTATTCAGGCAAGTTATTATAGTTAAAATATAAATGCTAAACATATTTTGTTTTACTTTTAGGGCAAAGAAAGAGATCGATATGCAGGAATTCATGTTTCTGTTAACTGGAGGTGTTGGGCTACAAAATAATGTTGCAAACCCAGCCCCATCATGGCTTCCAGATAAGAGCTGGGATGAGATTTGTCGTGCAAGTGATTTGTCTTCATTTAAAGGCTTGAGGTAATATCTGTTGGTTATTTTAAGAAATGCATAGTTGCCAATAGTTGACAATCAAATTTTTTTGGGTTCCTGTCCATACCTTTTAAGTCTGTCCTTTGTTCAATTTTATCTGTATTTAGTCTAATAATATTGTGTGCAGTGCAGTACTCCCGCCACAGAGGTCGCTGTTGCTTTTCATTTTACTGCATTGTGATAACAAGTCTTTACACTTAGAGTATATTTTTTCTGTAGTTTTCTTTAGCTGTGCTCATCTGTTAAACTTACGTTTAGCAGTGTGTAAACAGGTGCGGGGTAAGGTGAAGTCATGAGATGTGATATATAATACCAGGGAGGGTAGGAGGCAAGGGGAGAGGAAACAAGGCATCTTAATAGTGTTACACAATTTAGAACCTGTTTAATTCCCCCCATTTATATACTGAGGCTTTGCTTAGCAAGGACTTAAAGAGACAGTAAATTCAAAGTTAAACTTTCATGATTTGGATAGAGCATGCAATTTTAAACAACTTTCCAGTTTATTTCTCTTATCAAATTTGCTTCATTATTTTGGTATTTTTCATTGAAGAGTAAAACTAAGTAGGCTCATAAGAGCTCAGGAGTGTGCACGTGTCTTTAGTGCTCTATAGCAGCAGTGTTTTGCAACATTATTTGTTGCTTTGCTATACAATGTTGCAATGTTTTCTTCTTCGTTCTCTTGGTATCTTTATTTGAAAAAGCAGGAATGTAAGCTTAGGAGCCATCCCATTTTTGGTTCAGCATCCTGGGTCGGGCTTGCTGATTGGTGTTTTTTCGAGCGAACGAAAACAGTTTACTTTCAACTCATAATACAAACACAACCCAATGCGCACAAAAAGCTTACTACTAGCGCAGTTAATGTTCCACTTGTAATCTGGCCATAAATAGGCCCTGGGGAGATAACACTGCACACGTATAAGCAAAAATGGTTTCCAAGATAGCTTATGCTGTGCATTGCAAATATGTAGATATGTCCAATGCACCACTCCTGTCCAAAGACCCAGGGCTGACATCTTTTCATCAGTATGGTGCAAACAGAGTCATCGTTGTTGCAATATATGCTGTCTGCGCAGGAGCATTAGGCATATTCTCAGTGCACAGTGAAAGCTCTTTGTGAAATAGTGATACATTTTACAAGAAGCATTTTTGCCAGTACACGTGTATTGCAAAATGCTTCTATACAAACTCGCAATACACTCGCATGCATTTAAATTTTTGGTTTTATGTCTCTTTAAGTAAATTAGCTCCATGCTTTCTAAGGGATGCAATATGCATGATCTACAGTAATAAAAAATAATTGATATGGCTGGATAAAAATTGAAATTCATATATTTCCAGGGAACACTTCCGTGAAAAACCAGATGAATGGTATTCAATATATGATAGCAAAGAGCCACATAATGTTCCTTTGCCAATACCATTCTGTGAAAAACTGAATGATTTGCAGAAGATGATTATCCTACGCTGCCTCCGGCCAGATAAGGTGCGTAATGAACTTGCTGTATATCATCTTGCTAGGTTCCCTGGGTAGTTTATGGCCACAGTAAACTAATTGTACTTTTTTGTGTTATACAGATAAGTCCTGCGGTTACAAACTTTGTGACTGATAAACTGGGAAAAAAATTTGTGGAGCCCCCACCATTCGACTTGTCAAAGAGTTATGTGGATTCTAATTGTACCATACCTCTGGTCTTTGTATTATCACCAGGCGCTGATCCGATGGCGAGTAAGTCCCACATATTGGAATAATTTAATAGACAACATCAGATTTTATTATTGATCTTTTTTTCTTTTCTTCAAGCAATCTTTATTGCAAATTATGTGCATACAAATATGCAGAAGGAAAGTTGTATTTCAGTAAGGAACAAGGACTAATCTATAGGAAAAGAACGTGCAAAAAATAGTTAAAATCAGTTAAACAATTTCTTGATGTTGTAACTAGTTTCTTTTTCTCCAACATTGGTGTGTCCGGTCCACGGCGTCATCCTTACTTGTGGGATATTCTCTTCCCCAACAGGAAATGGCAAAGAGTCCCAGCAAAGCTGGTCACATGATCCCTCCTAGGCTCCGCCCACCCCAGTCATTCTCTTTGCCGTTGCACAGACAACATCTCCACGGAGATGGTTAAGAGTTTTTTGGTGTTTAAATGTAGTTTTATTCTTCTATCAAGTGTTTGTTATTTTAAAATAGTGCTGGTATGTACTATTTACTCTGAAACAGAAAAGGATGAAGATTTCTGTTTGTAAGAGGAAGATGATTTTAGCAGACAGTAACTAAAATCGATTGCTGTTTCCACACAGGACTGTTGAGATGAAGTAACTTCAGTTGGGGGAAACAGTTAGCAGTCTTTTCTGCTTAAGGTATGACTAGCCATATTTCTAACAAGACCATGTAATGCTGGAAGGCTGTCATTTCCCCTCATGGGGACCGGTAAGCCATTTTCTTAGTTAAACATAAAAGAATAAAGGGCTTCAAAAAGGGCTTAAAAACTGGTAGACATTTTTCTGGGCTAAAACAATTGCTTTACTAGGCATATTATGCAGATTCTAACTAATTATTGGTATTATAATCTTGGGGAACGTTTAGAAAAATGGCAGGCACTGTGTTGGACACCTTTTTCAGATGGGGGCCTTTCTAGTTATAGACAGAGCCTCATTCTGGGACTGTATAGGGGTTAAATGTAAAAACGGCTCCGGTTCCGTTAATTTAAGGGTTAAGGCTCTGAAATTTGGTGTGCAATACTTTTAATGCTTTAAGACACTGTGGTGAAATTTAGGTGAATTTTGAACAATTCCTTCATACTTTTTCACATATTCAGTAATAAAGTGTTTTCAGTTTGAAATTTAAAGTGACAGTAACGGTTTTATTTTAAAACGTTTTTTGTGCTTTGTTGACAAGTTTAAGCCTGTTTAACATGTCTGTACCATCAGATAAGCTATGTTCTATATGTATGAAAGCCAATGTGTCTCCCCATTTAAATTTATGTGATAATTGTGCCATAGTGTCCAAACAAAGTAAGGACAGTAATGCAACAGATAATGATATTGCCCAAGATGATTCCTCAAATGAGGGGAGTAAACATGATACTACATCATCCCCTACTGTGTCTACACCAGTTATGCCCACACAGGAGGCCCCTAGTACATCTAGTGCGCCAATACTTATTACCATGCAACAATTAACGGCTGTAATGGATAACTCCATAGCAAATCTTTTATCCAAAATGCCTACTTATCAGAGAAAGCGCGATTGCTCTGTTTTAAACACTGAAGAGCAAGAGGACGCTGATGATAACTGTTCTGACATACCCTCACACCAATCTCAAGGGGCCATGAGGGAGGTTTTGTCTGATGGAGAAATTTCAGATTCAGGAAAAATTTCTCATCAAGCTGAACCTGATGTTGTGACATTTAAATTTAAATTAGAACATCTCCGCGCACTGCTTAAGGAGGTGTTATCTACTCTGGATGATTGTGACAATTTGGTCATTCCAGAGAAATTATGTAAGATGGACAAGTTCCTAGAGGTTCCGGTGCCCCCCGACGCTTTTCCTATACCCAAGCGGGTGGCGGACATAGTAAATAAAGAGTGGGAAAGGCCCGGCATACCTTTTGTCCCCCCCCCCCCCTATATTTAAGAAATTATTTCCTATAGTCGACCCCAGAAAGGACTTATGGCAGACAGTCCCCAAGGTCGAGGGGGCGGTTTCTACTCTAAACAAACGCACTACTATTCCTATCGAAGATAGTTGTGCTTTCAAAGATCCTATGGATAAGAAATTAGAGGGTTTGCTTAAAAAGATTTTTGTACAGCAAGGTTACCTTCTACAACCAATTTCATGCATTGTTCCTGTCACTACGGCAGCGTGTTTCTGGTTCGAGGAACTAGAAAAATCGCTCAGTAAAGAATCTTCGTATGAGGAGGTTATGGACAGAGTTCAAGCACTTAAATTGGCTAACTCTTTTGTTTTAGATGCCGCTTTGCAATTAGCTAGATTAGCGGCGAAAAATTCAGGGTGTCGTGGCGCGCAGAGTGCTTTGGCTAAAGTCTTGGTCAGCGGATGTGTCTTCCAAGACAAAATTGCTTAACATTCCTTTCAAAGGTAAAACATTATTTGGACCTGATTTGAAAGAGATTATTTCAGACATCACTGGGGGAAAGGGCCACGCCCTCCCACAGGATAGGTCTTTTAAGGCTAATAATAAGCCTAATTTTCGTCCCTTTCGCAGAAATGGACCAGTCTCTAATTCTGTATCCTCTAAGCAAGAGGGTAATACTTCACAACCCAAACCAGCCTGGAAACCAATGCAAGGCTGGAACAAGGGTAAGCAGGCCAAGAAGCCTACCACTGCTACCAAAACAGCATGAAGGGATAGCCCCCGATCCGGGACCGGATCTAGTGGGGGGCAGACTTTCTCTCTTTGCTCAGGCTTGGGCAAGAGATGTTCAGGATCCTTGGGCGCTAGAAATAGTTTCTCAAGGTTATCTCCTGGAATTCAAGGAACTACCCCCAAGGGGAAGGTTCCACAGGTCTCAATTATCTTCAAACCAAATAAAGAGACAGGCATTCTTACATTGTGTAGAAGACCTGTTAAAGATGGGAGTGAGACATCCAGTTCCAATAAGAGAACAAGGAATGGGATTTTATTCCAATCTGTTCATAGTTCCCAAAAAAGAGGGAATATTCAGACCAATTTTGGATCTAAAGATCCTAAACAAATTTCTCAGGGTACCATCGTTCAAAATGGAAACTATTCGAACGATCCTACCTACTATCCAGGAAAATCAATTTATGACTACCGTGGATTTAAAGGATGCGTACCTACATATTCCTATCCACAAGGAACATCATCAGTTCCTAAGGTTCGCTTTTCTGGACAAGCATTACCAGTTTGTGGCACTTCCATTTGGATTAGCCACTGCTCCAAGGATTTTCACAAAGGTACTAGGGTCCCTTCTAGCGGTTCTAAGACCAAGGGGCATTGCAGTAGTACCTTACTTGGACGACATCCTGATTCAAGCGTCGTCCCTGTCAAAAGCAAAGGCTCATACGGACATCGTCCTAGCCTTTCTCAGATCTCACGGATGGAAGGTGAACAAAGAAAAAAGTTCTCTGTCCCCGTCAACAAGAGTTCCCTTCTTGGGAACAATAATAGATTCCTTAGAAATGAGGATTTTTCTGACAGAGGTCAGAAAATCAAAACTTCTAAGCTCTTGTCAAGTACTTCATTCTGTTCCTCGTCCTTCCATAGCGCAGTGCATGGAAGTAATAGGATTGATGGTTGCAACAATGGACATAGTTCCTTTTGCACGAATTCATCTAAGACCATTACAACTGTGCATGCTCAGACAGTGGAATGGGGATTATACAGACTTGTCTCTGACGATTCAAGTAGATCAAAAGACCAGAGATTCACTCCGTTGGTGGCTGACCCTGGAGAATCTGTCACAGGGAATGAGCTTCCGCAGACCAGAGTGGGTCATTGTCACGACCGACGCCAGCCTAGTGGGCTGGGGCGCGGTCTGGGAATCCCTGAAAGCTCAGGGTCTATGGTCTCGGGAAGAGTCTCTTCTCCCGATAAACATTCTGGAACTGAGAGCGATATTCAATGCTCTCAGAGCTTGGCCTCAACTAGCAAAGGCCAAATTCATAAGGTTTCAGTCAGAAAACATGACGACCGTTGCATATATCAATCATCAGGGGGGAACAAGGACTTCCCTGGCGATGAAAGAAGTGACCAAGATAATTCAATGGGCGGAGGATCACTCCTGCCACTTGTCTGCGATCCACATCCCAGGAGTGGAAAATTGGGAAGCGGATTTTCTGAGTCGTCAGACATTCCATCCGGGGGAGTGGGAACTCCATCCGGAAATCTTTGCCCAAATAACTCAATTATGGGGCATTCCAGACATGGATCTGATGGCGTCTCGTCAGAACTTCAAGGTTCCTTGCTACGGGTCCAGATCCAGGGATCCCAAGGCGACCCTAGTAGATGCACTAGTAGCACCTTGGACCTTCAACCTAGCTTATGTATTCCCACCGTTTCCTCTCATCCCCAGGCTGGTAGCCAGGATCAATCAGGAGAGGGCCTCGGTGATCTTGATAGCTCCTGCGTGGCCACGCAGGACTTGGTATGCAGACCTGGTGAATATGTCATCGGCTCCACCATGGAAGCTACCTTTGAGACAGGACCTTCTTGTTCAGGGTCCATTCGAACATCCGAATCTGGTTTCCCTCCAACTGACGGCTTGGAGATTGAACGCTTGATTTTATCAAAGCGTGGGTTTTCAGATTCTGTAATAGATACTCTGATTCAGGCTAGAAAGCCTGTAACTAGAAAAATTTACCATAAAATATGGAAAAAATATATCTGTTGGTGTGAATCTAAAGGATTCCCATGGAACAAGATAAAAATTCCTAAGATTCTATCCTTTCTACAAGAAGGTTTGGAGAAAGGATTATCTGCAAGTTCTCTGAAGGGACAGATCTCTGCTTTATCTGTTTTACTTCACAAAAGACTGGCAGCTGTGCCAGATGTTCAAGCATTTGTTCAGGCTCTGGTTAGGATCAAGCCTGTTTACAGACCTTTGACTCCTCCCTGGAGTCTAAATCTAGTTCTTTCAGTTCTTCAAGGGGTTCCGTTTGAACCCTTACATTCCGTAGATATTAAGTTATTATCTTGGAAAGTTTTGTTTTTGGTTGCAATTTCTTCTGCTAGAAGAGTTTCAGAGTTATCTGCTCTGCAGTGTTCTCCGCCCTATCTGGTGTTCCATGCAGATAAGGTGGTTTTGCGTACTAAGCCTGGTTTTCTTCCGAAAGTTGTTTCCAACAAAAATATTAACCAGGAGATAGTTGTACCTTCTTTGTGTCCGAATCCAGTTTCAAAGAAGGAACGTTTGTTACACAATTTGGACGTAGTCCGTGCTCTAAAATTCTATTTAGAGGCTACTAAAGATTTCAGACAAACATCTTCCTTGTTTGTTGTTTATTCTGGTAAAAGGAGAGGTCAAAAAGCGACTTCTACCTCTCTTTCCTTTTGGCTTAAAAGCATTATGCGATTGGCTTATGAGACTGCCGGACGGCAGCCTCCTGAAAGAATCACAGCTCACTCCACTAGGGCTGTGGCTTCCACATGGGCCTTCAAGAACGGGGCTTCTGTTGACCAGATATGTAAGGCAGCGACTTGGTCTTCACTGCACACTTTTGCCAAATTTTACAAATTTGATACTTTTGCTTCTTCGGAGGCTATTTTTGGGAGAAAGGTTTTGCAAGCCGTGGTGCCTTCCATTTAGGTGACCTGATTTTCTCCCTCCCTTCATCCGTGTCCTAAAGCTTTGGTATTGGTTCCCACAAGTAAGGATGACGCCGTGGACCGGACACACCAATGTTGGAGAAAACAGAATTTATGCTTACCTGATAAATGACTTTCTCCATCGGTGTGTCCGGTCCACGGCCCGCCCTGGTTTTTTAATCAGGTCTGATGAATTATTTTCTCTAACTATAGTCACCACGGTATCATATGGTTTCTCCTATATATATTTCCTCCTGTCCGTCGGTCGAATGACTGGGGTGGGCGGAGCCTAGGAGGGATCATGTGACCAGCTTTGCTGGGACTCTTTGCCATTTCCTGTTGGGGAAGAGAATATCCCACAAGTAAGGATGACGCCGTGGACCGGACACACCGTTGGAGAAAGTAATTTATCAGGTAAGCATAAATTCTGTTTTCCATTGCAAAAATATATCTTTCTAGGCAGAATATCATTCAGTGTTAATGCGAGATGATTAAGAAGATCTGGGCATGGGTGAAATTTCAGACTTTGTTTGTTAGAAGAATGCGGAATATGGCTGATAATGGGGAAAATCAATTTTCAATAAGGTCTTGATTTAAAAAAAAAAAAAAGTAAATTTTTTTTAAAGACTTTTATATGTTTATTTACAATCCAATGTTGAAAGGACATAAAAGTGTCTAAATAGTCATGGGCGAAATCCAGCGCCAAAAATAGCCGAATGCTGCTGCCTGCTGCCATTAGCAAACACAAGTCCGCCTATATCTATTTAACATAAATGCTGTCCAGAACTGTGTATGAGCAGAGAAGCACCTCTGAATACAAATACAAAATTGAAGCACATCAAAATATTAAACACTGGATAGTGAATAAACATATTCTAGTCTTTAAAAACAAAAAATAACAGAAAATGTTGCTTTAAAAAAATACAAATCAAGACATCCACCTTATTGAAAATTGCTTTTCCCCATTATCGAACAACATTTGATATGTTCTAAGATTTAAATGGACATTCTACTTGATTTTTTTATTGTTTAAAAAGATAGACAACATTTTTGCTACCCATTCCCCAGCTTTTCACAACTAACATTGTTATATTAATATACTTTATAACCTCTAAACATCTAAGCCCCTGCAGGCCGCCTCTTATCTCAGTACATTTTATTTTCCTAAGCCAGGCAGTGCTAGTTCATGTGTGCTATATAGATAACATTTTGCTCACTCCCGTGGAGATATGCAGAAACCAGCTCTAATTGGCTAAAATGCAAGTTTGTAAAAAGCACTGTGATAAGGGGGCAGTCTGCAGAGGCTTAGATTAATATAACAGTGTTGGTTATGCAAAACTGGGGAATGGGTATAAAGGGATTATCTATCTTTTTCAACAATAAAAAATTTCAAGTAGACTGTCCCTTTAAATAACTACTACACAAAACATATTTAATGTCTGTAGGGAAATGGCTAAATGACACAGTTTGTGGTGCATACATCAAAATATCAATGCATAATTATGTAATAAAATTGATCTTATACTGGGTTTTTATAATGTTTTAATTTTTGTTGTGTCATTCTGCCATTGGTTTATTTGAAATTGCTTTAATGCACTTTAACAAAAACGCCACAAGAAAAAGTTATTCTGCCATTTTATTGGTGTAGAAAATAGGAAAAATCCAGCTATTGTGCTACCAAACAAAGCATCACGTAGGTGCAGGACCGGAATACACGTTTACATTAGTGACAGGTTTTGATTAAAGGATAGATTTGCTATAAAAATAGATACCTCCTACAGAGATTGCTGTTATTTCTGCATAAAATTAAAGTGAATATAAATTTTGATGCTAAAGTGCCCGATTTTTAATTTTTTTTTATTAAAAACAGGGGCACTTGAAGTCATCAAAATTTACATTTCACTCGTGTTGTGAAAAAAAACTTACCTTTTAAACTTGACAGCAGCTCCAGCTTCCTCTGGTCGACTCAAGCCATTTCTGACGTCAGAAATGATGGATAGGTCATCCTCCAATTACGGCTTCCCCCCGGGGGAATCAACGCCGTGATTGGAGGAAGCCGGATTCCTAATTTTAGACCCAGGAAGAGACTTTGCGACGGGTGGAGGAAGCTGGAGCGGCTGTCAAGATTAAACGGTAAGTTTTTTTTTCACAACAGGAGTGAAATGTAAATTTTGATGACTGAAAGTGCCCCTGTTTTTAATCAAATTTTTAAAAACCGGGCACTTTAGCATCAAAATTTACATTCACTTTAAGATGTAATCTACTTCTTTATTTTATTCTTCTAACTCAATGTAACATTTTTAAGGTTTACTGAAATTTGCCAATGACAAATGCATGGGAGGAGATAAATTTCAAGCTATCTCCTTGGGTCAAGGACAAGGCCCGATTGCTACAAAAATGATAAAAGAGGCATTGGCTGGGGGAACATGGGTTTGTCTCCAAAACTGCCACCTGGCTGTGTCCTGGATGCCGACCTTAGAGAAGATTTGTGAAGAGTTTAACAGTGATACGTGCCACCCAGACTTCAGACTCTGGCTCACCAGTTATCCATCACCAAAGGTAACTTACCCATGACAATATAATATAGTGACTTTTCTTATGTTTGCATTGGGTAAATAAGCATAATTAAATGGCAGTCGAAAACACAATGCAAGAATAAAGCATGCAGCTAATTGAATCAGTATTGAGGATGATTTCCTAATGTGTTTGAATGTGTTTCTTTTTTACTTAAAGGGACTTAAAATGTAAAAAGAAAATCGTCTAATATGGGAAAGCATTTAATAGTTGCACTACTGCCTGCATATAACTATGTGCTTAACCCCTTCGTGACCAGAGCTCTTTTCCATTTGTTGACCATCTGAGACCAAGGCTATTTTTACATTTCTGCAGTGTTTGTGTTTAGCTGTAATTTTCCCCTTACTCATTTACTGTACCCACACATATTATATACCGTTTTTCTCGCCATTAAATTGACTTTCTATTTCCATCATATCTTATAATTTACTATAAAAAAAATATATAAAATATGATGAAAAAAACACACTTTGACCCCCAAAATCTGTTACACATCTACAACCACCAAAAAAACTTCTATGCTAAATAGTTTCTAAATTTTGACCTGAGTTTAGAAATACCTAATGTTTACATGTTCTTTGCAAGTTATAGGGCAATAAATACAAGTAGCACTTTGCTATTTCCAAACCATTTTATTTCAAAATTAGCGCTAGTTACATTGTAACACTGATATCTGTCAGGAATCCCTGACTATCCCTTTTAGAAGACAACCCAAAGTATTGATCTAGGCCCATTTTGGTATATTTCATGCCACCATTTCACCGTCAAATGCGATCAAATAAAAAAAAACGTTCACTTTTTCACAAACTTTAGGTTTCTCACTGAAATTATTTACAAATAGCTTGTGCAATTATGGCATCATTGGTGTAAATGCTTCTCTGGGATTCCCTGTGTTCAGAAATAGCAGACATATATGGCTTTGGCATTGCTTTTTTGGTAATTAGAAGGCCGCTGCGCACCACACGTGTATTATGCCCAGCAGTGAAGGGGTTAATTAGGGAGCTTGTAGGGAGCATGTAGGGTTAATTTTAGCTTTAGCGTAGTATAGTAGGCACCCCCAAGTATTGATCTAGGCCCATTTTGGTATATTTCATGCCACCATTTCACCGCCAAATGCGATCAAATAAAAAAATCGTTACATTTTTCACAATTTTAGGTTTCTCACTGAAATTATTTACAAACAGCTTGTGCAATTGTGGCACAAATGGCTGTAAATGCTTCTCTGGGATCCCCTTTGTTCAGAAATAGCGGACATATATGGATTTGGCGTTGCTTTTTGGTAATTAGAAGGCCGCTAAATGCCGCTGCGCACCACACGTGTATTATGCCCAGCAGAGAAGGGGTTAATTGGGGAGCTTGTAGGGTTAATTTTAGCTTTAGTGTAGTGTACTAGACAACCCAAAGTATTGATCTAGGCCCCTTTTTGTACATTTCATGCCACCATTTCACCGCAAAATGCGATCAAATAAAAAAAATCGTTCACTTTTTCACAAACTTTAGGTGTCTCACTGAAATAATTTACAAACAGCTTGTGCAATTCTGGCACAAATGGTTGTAAATGCTTCTCTGGGATCCCCTTTGTTCAGAAATAGCAGACATATATGGCTTTGGCGTTGCTTTATGGTAATTAGAAGGCCGCTAAATGCTGCTGCGCACCACACGTGTATTATGCCCTGCAGTGAAGGGGTTAATTAGGGAGCTTGAGGGAGCGTGTAGGGTTAATTTTAGTTTTAGTGTAGTATAGTAGACACCCCCAAGTATTGATCTAGGCTCATTTTGGTATATTTCATTCCACCATTTCACTGCCAAATGCGATCAAATAAAAAAATCGTTAAATTTTTCACAATTTTAGGTTTCTCACTGAAATTATTAACAAACAGCTTGTGCAATTGTGGCACAAATGGTTGTAAATGCTTCTCTGGGATCCCCTTTGTTCAGAAATAGCAGACATACAGTATATGGCTTTGGCATTGCTTTTTGGTAATTAGAAGGCCACTAAATGCCGCTGCACACCACACGTGTATTATGCCCAGCAGAGAAGGGGTTAATTGGGGAGCTTGTAGGGTTAATTTTAGCTTTAGTGTTGTGTAGAAGACAACCCAAAGTATTGATCTAGGCCCCTTTTGGTATATTTCATGCCACCATTTCACCGCAAAATGCGATAAATAAAAAAAGTTGTTCACTTTTTCACAAACTTTTTCACAAAATTTAGGTTTCTCACTGAAATTATTTACAAACAGCTTGTGCAATTCTGGCACAAATGGTTGTGAATGCTTCTCTGGGATCCCCTTTGTTAAGAAATAGCAGACATATATGGCGTTGGCATTGCTTTTTGGCAATTAGAAGGCTGCTAAATGCCGCTGCGCACCACACTTGTATTATGCCCAGCAGTGAAGGGGTTAATTAGGTATCTTGTAGGGAGCTTGCAGGGTTAATTTTAGCTTTAGTGTAGAGATCAGCCTCCCACCTGACACATCCCACCCCCTGATCCCTCCCAAACAGCTCTCTTCCCTCCCCCACCCCACAATTACCCCGCCATCTTGAGTACCTGGGTTATGCTTGCTTATTGGTGGGTAAATGTCAGTCTCCAATAAACAAACGCTATCCATGGTGCTGAACATAAAATGGGCTGGCTACTAAGATTTACATTCATGATTTTCAAATAAAGAGATAGCAAGAGAATGATGCAAATGTGATAATAGGAGTAAATTAGAAAGTTGATTAAAATTGCTGCTCTATCTGAATCATGAAAGAAAAAAAGTTGGGTTCAGTTCCCCTTTAAAGGAACAGTCTAGTCAAAATTAAAGTTTCACTTTTCAGATAGGGCATGCATTTTTAAACAACTTTCCAATTTACTTGTATCATCAAATTTGCTTCGTTCTCTTGGTATTCTTCATTGAAAGCTAAACCTAGGTAGGCTCATATACTTATGTATGAGCCCTTAAAGGCCGCCTCTTATCTCAATGCATTTGACAGTTTTTCACAGCTAGATAGCGCTAGTTCACGTGTGCCTTATAGATAACATTGTGCTCACGCCTGTGGCTTTACTTATGAGAGGGCACTGATTCGCTAAAATGCAAGTCTTTCAAAAGAACTGTGATAAGGGGGCAGTCTGCACAGGCTTAGATATAAGGTAATCACAGAGGTAAAAACTATATTAATATAACTGTGTTGGTTATGCAAAACTGGGGAATGGGTAATAAAAGGATTATCTAATATCTATCTATTTAAACAATAACATTTCTGTAGTAGAATGTCCCCTTAATATCTGTAAAGGGGTTAGACACAAAATCAGCTCTAGAGTAGCAATTCACTACTGGGATCTAGCAGAACTCATTAGATGAGACAATTGCATGAGGGATATGTGTATAGCCATCAATCACCACCTAGCTCCTAGTAGTGCACTGCTGCTTCTGTGCCTACCAAGGTACCAAGAGAATAGAGTGAATGTAATAGCAGAAGAAAATGGTCTTTAAAAATGCTCCATGCATTTAATTTTCCCATGCAATGAATACTGTGCCTCTGGTATACCAAGTAATTGAGAACACATTAAAGGCAAGCAAATGTTACAGTGCAAACATGTAATTTACTCGCTATTTAAAGGGACTGTAAACAAAGGATTTTTTTTTATTTTTTTTAAGACTAAACACTGTGCATACATCAAGCTTGTGAAATGACTACTCATGAAAAAAATCCAGGAAAAATCCTTTGTTGGCATCCCTGCCGGCCTCCCTCTGTGCAGCAGATGGTTTACATAACTGCATGGCCACCAATAACGCTGCTACTACTAATACAGGTGTGCTCCCTTCACTCTAACTGCCCAGCATTACCAGGCTGACATCAGGCTCATGCGCAGTAGCTGCAGTAAAACAGCATATACAAAACATTAATTGCAATGCGACTCCTTGTTGATTCATTTTGTTGTTTGATATTTAGGTAATAAATTATGTTTTTATTAAAGTGATATTATATTGACATACAAATAATATGCAGAGGAGAGTCAGTATTATCTTAAAGGGACAGTTCACCCAAAAAATGTCTCCCTTTTAAATTGTTCCCAATGATTCATTTTACCTGCTGGAGTTTATTAAATTGTTTACAAGTATCTCCTTTACCCCTATTTTGGCATTTGAAATAGCTGATTTAGCCTGTGGTTTCCCAACCTATACTGAAAGTTTCTATACTGGAGTATATTCTATTGAATAGCCTAAGTAAACACAGCCAGCAGAAGAGATTACACTCTCAGTGGGGGGCATGATAGTTAAGTAATAAAATGATAATTTTCCATTGTTCTCTCCAAGTATTGAGCTTTGATTTTCTAGACAAATATAAGATAAGGGAGCAAGTGTGTGTACACAAAGTGATAACATAATGAGATATGAAATTACCTGAAGCTCAACCCATTGTAATAGGCTGTGGTTTAAAAGCACAAAACCAGCTATTTCATATACACAAATAAATAAAAAAAATGCAATTTCTCATAAATGTTATACTCTGCAGCTGCTATAACAAGTAATTGAAATACATTCATATAAAGACAATTTTATAGTGTACTGTCCCTTTAAATAAATCTTTTATACAGCTAACAGATAAAATAGAGGAATAGGGCCATTTCTCTTTGCCTGGTTCATGTCTGCTTATGTATTTGCTTCTGTGATTTTATCTTTATTGAACTGTGTTTATACAGCAGTCTTTATATTGTTCTAATTCCTAAAGATAGAAACAATTCCAGTCTGGTCCTTCATTGGAAAATGCTAGGCAGCACTGCTATGCTGTTTCCCTTTGTATTACACCTCTCCTTGTTTTTTTAACCCTATGATATATTATAATTCTATTTGATCCATATGCTACATTTATAGCGTCAATACAGCCATGAATGCTATCTTATTAAGTATTATCCTTCATATTAGAAACGTTTGCCTGTCTGTGAGTAGTCTGGATAATATTACACTTCATTGATGTGCTCTCTGTGAGTATTAAACTGGTAATTTTGGTAATTGTTGCTATTCCTTAGTCACTGCAAACCCGGACTTTTTTTTACAATAATTGGGAGTAACTGCCTACCGAGAGATAGTCTGCTAAATCCAAACCTGCACCCACCTTTACTGAGTATCATGCAAACATAGTCAGTAGTTTATTAGGGATCTTTTTTCATCTTGGTGGACATTTTACAATGGGCTTCGGACAGTGTTGTTAATATTGGATACTGAAGAGCATTAATGATTATGGCTTTATTTTGAATATACACATTTTTTAGTGTGTTAAATCCAGATACTCCAACAGTGCTACTTTTTTATGTGTGTTTTATTTGTATATGCTCATCCCATGTAGGATGTTTTATATTTTAATATTTGCAAGTAAAAGTTAAGTTTTATTTTTTTGGCTCCCGTGTTGTGGATTTACCCATGTGTTTAAGTGTGCGCAAAATAGTGTTTTTTCTTTTTTGATATAATATTAGAAACATTCAAAGTGCTTATTTATCTTAGGGGAATAAATATGACACTAACTTAAGCCTGTCACAATCAAGTAAAGCCTGAATTGTTTTGGTATATATATATATATATTTATATATATATAGGGATCCACAGTTTACCTTGTTGTCACGTGTTGCAGGGATCAATGAGTTGAGCAAGTGCTGCTTACCTGTTGGCAGAAGCTGGGCAGACAGCTAAGCACATGTATAAGCTTTGCAGGGAGCAAAAGGGGCAGGCTGTTGGCTTCTCAGAGGCGGGGCCTAACTAAATACTTGGGGGCGGACTTGTAAGGGATTCTGAGCGGATCCATAAATAAAACATCATGTAAAAAATTACATTAAAAAAAATTGTATATATTTTAAAATATATATGCGTATATGTATTCTTATACATTTACAATTACTGACACTAAAACTTTCAACTTCACTTCTTCACCAAACCACAAACCTCATATATCTCTTTATGTCTTTATTGACCACTCTTGAACTTCCTTGACCAAAGCCAACACTAGCTGGGTACAATTCATTAAAGTTCTCTTCTGTCTGTCCAGTATCTCCAACCTCTGTCTTTACCAGTTCCTTTTATATTGCAGCCAGCCTCACCTACAGGCAATGGAAATGTAAATATGATCTAATTACCATTATCCCTTGCTATATATAACATGAATTATTTGAGTTAGGTGACACGTATAGACACAATTTCTTTCATGTAATTAGCAAGAGTCCATGAGCTAGTGACGTATGGGATATACATTCCTACCAGGAGGGGCAAAGTTTCCCAAACCTCAAAATGCCTATAAATACACCCCTCACCACACCCACAAATCAGTTTTACAAACTTTGCCTCCTATGGAGGTGGTGAAGTAAGTTTGTGCTAGATTCTACGTTGATATGCGCTCCACAACAGGTTGGAGCCCGGTTTTCCTCTCAGCGTGCAGTGAATGTCAGAGGGATGTGAGGAGAGTATTGCCTATTTGAATTCAATGATCTCCTTCTACGGGGTCTATTTCATAGGTTCTCTGTTATCGGTCGTAGAGATTCATCTCTTACCTCCCTTTTCAGATCGACGATATACTCTTATATATACCATTACCTCTACTGATTCTCGTTTCAGTACTGGTTTGGCTTTCTACTACATGTAGATGAGTGTCCTGGGGTAAATAAGTCTTATTTTTTGTGACACTCTAAGCTATAGTTGGGCACTTTTATATAAAGTTCTAAATATATGTATTCAAACATTTATTTGCCTTGACTCAGGATGTTCAACGTTCCTTATTTCAGACAGTCAGTTTCATATTTGGGATCATGCATATGAATAAATCAATTTTTTTCTTACCTTAAAATTTGACTTTTTTCCCTGTGGGCTGTTAGGCTCGCGGGGGCTGAAAATGCTTCATTTTATTGCGTCATTCTTGGCGCGGACTTTTTTGGCGCAAAAATGTTTTTTCTGTTTCCGGCTTCATACGTGTCGCCGGAAGTTGCGTCATTTTTGATGTTTTTTTGCGCCAAAGGTGTCGGCGTTCCGGATGTGGCGTCATTTTTGGCGCCAAAAGCATTTAGGCGCCAAATAATGTGGGCGTCTTTTTTGGCGCTAAAAAATATGGGCGTCACTATTGTCTCCACATTATTTAAGTCTCATTATTTATTGCTTCTGGTTGCTAGAAGCTTGTTCACTGACATTTTTTCCCATTCCTGAAACTGTCATTTAAGGAATTTGATCAATTTTGCTTTATATGTTGTTTTTTCTATTACATATTGCAAGATGTCCCAGATTGACACTGAGTCAGAAGATACTTCTGGAAAAACGCTGCCTGGTGCTGGATCTACCAAAGTTAAGTGTATCTGCTGTAAACTTGTGGTATCTGTTCCTCCAGCTGTTGTTTGTAATGAATGTCATGACAAACTTGTTAATGCAGATAATATTTCCTTTAGTAATGTTACATTACCTGTTGCTGTTCCGTCAACATCTAATACTCAGAGTGTTCCTGTTAACATAAGAGATTTTGTTTCTAAATCCATTAAGAAGGCTATGTCTGTTATTCCTCCTTCTAGTAAACGTAAATGGTCTTTTAAAACTTCTCATTTTTCAGATGAATTTTTAAATGAACATCATCATTCTGATTCTGATAATGGTTCCTCTGGTTCAGAGGATTCTGTCTCAGAGGTTGATGCTGATAAATCTTCATATTTATTCAAAATGGAATTTATTCGTTCTTTGCTTAAAGAAGTCTTAATTGCATTAGAAATAGAGGATTCTGGTCCTCTTGATACTAAATCTAAACGTTTAAATAAGGTTTTTAAATCTCCTGTAGTTATTCCAGAAGTTTTTCCTGTCCCTGATGCTATTTCTGAAGTAATCTCCAGGGAATGGAATAATTTGGGTAATTCATTTACTCCTTCTAAACGTTTTAAGCAATTATATCCTGTGCCATCTGACAGATTAGAGTTTTGGGACAAAATCCCTAAGGTTGATGGGGCTGTCTCTACTCTTGCTAAATGTACTACTATTCCTACGGCAGATAGTACTTCCTTTAAGGATCCTTTAGATAGGAAGATTGAATCCTTTCTAAGAAAAGCTTACTTATGTTCAGGTAATCTTCTTAGACCTGCTATATCTTTAGCGGATGTTGCTGCAGCTTCAACTTTTTGGTTAGAAGCTTTAGCGCAACAAGTAACAGATCATAATTCTCATAGCATTGTTAATCTTCTTCAACATGCTAATAACTTTATTTGTGATGCCATCTTTGATATCATTAGAGTTGATGTCAGGTATATGTCTCTAGCTATTTTAGCTAGAAGAGCTTTATGGCTTAAAACTTGGAATGCTGATATGTCTTATAAGTCTACTTTGCTTTCCCTTTCTTTCCAGGGTAATAAATTATTTGTTTTCGTTCCTTTCGTCACAATAAGGAACAAAAGCCTGATCCTTCACCCACAGGAGCGGTATCAGTTTGGAAACCATCTCCAGTCTGGAATAAATCCAAGCCTTTTAGAAAACCAAAGCCAGCTCCCAAGTCCACATGAAGGTGCGGCCCTCATTCCAGCTCAGCTGGTAGGGGGCAGATTACGATTTTTCAAAGAAATTAGGATCAATTCGATTCACAATCTTTGGATTCAGAACATTGTTTCAGAAGGGTACAGAATTGGCTTCAAGATAAGGCCTCCTGCAAAGAGATTTTTTCTTTCCCGTGTCCCAGTAAATCCAGCGAAGGCTCTAGCATTTCTGAAATGTGTTTCAGATCTAGAGTTGGCTGGAGTAATTATGCCAGTTCCAGTTCTGGAACAGGGGCTGGGGTTTTATTCAAATCTCTTCATTGTACCAAAGAAGGAGAATTCCTTCAGACCAGTTCTGGATCTAAAAATATTGAATAGTTATGTAAGGATACCAACATTCAAAATGATAACTATAAGGACTATCCTGCCTTTTGTTCAGCAAGGGCATTATATGTCCACAATAGATTTACAGGATGCATATCTGCATATTCCGATTCATCCAGATCACTATCAGTTTCTGAGATTCTCTTTCCTAGACAAGCATTACCAGTTTGTGGCTCTGCCGTTTGGCCTAGCAACAGCTCCAAGAATTTTTACAAAGGTTCTCGGTGCCCTTCTGTCTGTAATCAGAGAACAGGGTATTGTGGTATTTCCTTATTTGGACGATATCTTGGTACTTGCTCAGTCTTCACATTTAGCAGAATCTCATATGAATCGACTCGTGTTGTTTCTTCAAGATCATGGTTGGAGGATCAATTTACCGAAAAGTTCATTGATTCCTCAGACAAGGGTAACCTTTTTAGGTTTCCAGATAGATTCAGTGTCCATGACTCTGTCTCTGACAGACAAGAGACGTCTAAAATTGATCTCAGCTTGTCGAAACCTTCAATCACAATCATTCCCTTCGGTAGCCTTATGCATGGAAATTCTAGGTCTTATGACTGCTGCATCGGACGCGATCCCCTTTGCTCGGTTTCACATGCGACCTCTTCAGCTCTGTATGCTGAACCAGTGGTGCAGGGATTACACAAAGATATCTCAATTAATATCTTTAAAACCGATTGTACGACACTCTCTGACGTGGTGGACAGTTCACCATCGTTAGTTCAGGGGGCTTCTTTTGTTCTTCCGACCTGGACTGTAATTTCAACAGATGCAAGTCTGACAGGTTGGGGAGCTGTTTGGGGGTCTCTGACAGCACAAGGGGTTTGGGAATCTCAGGAGGTGAGATTGCCAATCAATATTTTGGAACTCCGTGCAATTTTCAGAGCTCTTCAGTCATGGCCTCTTCTAAAGAGAGAATCGTTCATTTGTTTTCAGACAGACAATGTCACAACTGTGGCATATATCAATCATCAAGGAGGGACTCACAGCCCTCTGGCTATGAAAGAAGTATCTCGAATACTGGTATGGGCGGAATACAGCTCCTGTCTAATTTCTGCGGTTCATATCCCAGGTATAGACAATTGGGAAGCGGATTATCTCAGTCGCCAAACGTTACATCCGGGCGAATGGTCTCTTCACCCAGAGGTATTTCTTCAGATTGTTCAAATGTGGGGACTTCCAGAAATAGATCTGATGGCTTCTCATCTAAACAAGAAACTTCCCAGGTATCTGTCCAGATCCAGGGATCCTCAAGCGGAAGAAGTGGATGCATTGTCACTTCCTTGGAAGTATCATCCTGCCTATATCTTTCCGCCTCTAGTTCTTCTTTCAAGAGTAATCTCCAAGATTCTGAAGGAATGCTCGTTTGTTCTGCTGGTGGCTCCAGCATGGCCTCACAGGTTTTGGTATGCGGATCTTGTCCGGATGGCCTCTTGCCAACCGTGGACTCTTCCGTTAAGACCAGACCTTCTGTCGCAAGGTCCTTTTTTCCATCAGGATCTCAAATCCTTAAATTTAAAGGTATGAAGATTGAATGCTTGACTCTTAGTCAAAGAGGTTTCTCTGACTCTGTGATTAATACTATGTTACAGGCTCGTAAATCTGTATCTAGGAAGATATATTATAGAGTCTGGAAGACTTACATTTCTTGGTGTCTTTCTCATCATTTTTCCTGGCATTCTTTTAGAATTCCGAGAATTTTACAGTTTCTTCAGGATGGTTTGGATAAAGGTTTGTCTGCAAGTTCCTTGAAAGGACAAATCTCTGCTCTTTCTGTTCTTTTTCACAGAAAGATTGCTAATCTTCCTGATATTCATTGTTTTGTACAAGCTTTGGTTCGTATAAAACCTGTCATTAAGTCAATTTCTCCTCCTTGGAGTTTGAATTTGGTTCTGGGGGCTCTTCATGCTCCTCCGTTTGAACCTATGCATTCATTGGACATTAAATTACTTTCTTGGAAAGTTTTGTTTCTTTTGGCCATCTATTCTGCTAGAAGAGTTTCTGAATTATCTGCTCTTTCTTGTGAGTCTCCTTTTCTGATTTTTCATCAGGATAAGGCGGTGTTGCGAACTTCTTTTAAATTTTTACCTAAGGTTGTGAATTCTAACAACATTAGTAGAGAAATTGTGGTTCCTTCATTATGTCCTAATCCTAAGAATTCTAAGGAGAGATCATTGCATTCTTTGGATGTAGTTAGAGCTTTGAAATATTATGTCGAAGCCACTAAGAATTTCCGAAAGACTTCTAGTCTATTTGTTATCTTTTCCGGTTCTAGGAAAGGTCAGAAGGCCTCTGCTATTTCTTTGGCATCTTGGTTGAAATCTTTAATTCATCATGCTTATGTAAAGTCGGGTAAAACTCCGCCTCAAAGGATTACAGCTCATTCTACTAGGTCAGTTGCTACTTCCTGGGCGTTTAGGAATGAAGCTTCGGTTGATCAGATTTGCAAAGCAGCAACTTGGTCTTCTTTGCATACTTTTACTAAATTCTACCATTTTGATGTGTTTTCTTCTTCTGAAGCAGTTTTTGGTAGAAAAGTACTTCAGGCAGCTGTTTCAGTTTGATTCTTCTGCTTATAATTTCAGCTTTTTTCATTATAAGATTTAAACTTTATTTTGGGTGTGGATTTTTTTCAACGGAATTGGCTGTCTTTATTTTATCCCTCCCTCTCTAGTGACTCTTGCGTGGAAGATCCACATCTTGGGTAGTCATTATCCCATACGTCACTAGCTCATGGACTCTTGCTAATTACATGAAAGAAAACATAATTTATGTAAGAACTTACCTGATAAATTAATTTCTTTCATATTAGCAAGAGTCCATGAGGCCCACCCTTTTTGTGGTGGTTATGATTTTTTTGTATAAAGCACAATTATTCCAATTCCTTATTTTTTATGCTTTCGCATTTTTTTCTTATCACCCCACTTCTTGGCTATGCGTTAAACTGATTTGTGGGTGTGGTGAGGGGTGTATTTATAGGCATTTTGAGGCTTGGGAAACTTTGCCCCTCCTGGTAGGAATGTATATCCCATACGTCACTAGCTCATGGACTCTTGCTAATATGAAAGAAATGAATTTATCAGGTAAGTTCTTACATAAATTATGTTTTTGCATATACAAATTGGATAATGATAAAACCCATAAGTGAGGCGTTTGTAAAATAAATTAAATGGAAATACACTGTCTCTGCATATAGTACTCTCGCTAGATTATATCACTAGATTATAATTTGCTTAGACCAGTGCCTTCCTGCATCAATTTGATTTATCAAGTCTAATTATAATAATTTATTGTATACCCTATTGCATGAATATGATGTTATAATAATACTACTGCATAGAATGTGCTAGTAAGCAGACTATGCAGGGCCGGCTCAACCATAGGACCAAGTGGGTCCAATGGACCCAGGCAGCACTTGACAAGGAGCAGCACTTCAGTGACTGAGTCAGTCACTGTCAGACCCAGACCACTTATGTGTCTCTATGAGGGGATGTCACAGGCTTCTAGCAGCATAACCTCATCATCCACAAAGACACAAAACTGGTCAGGGGCGACAATCAAGGTGAGACAAGTTCTTCTCTTCCCTAACTACCTTCCCACTTATTGCGCAAAAGCAGTGATTGATGCAGGTAGGTAGGCTTAGTAAGGTCAGCTGCTAGGCTAGTAGGTTGATATACTAATCAGTAATGTTACTACTGGGGGCCTCATTTTATTCTCTGACCCAGGCAGCACAATATCTTGAGCCAGCCCTTAGACTAAACAGACACTTAGGAGTTAGCTTGTACAGTCATTGCCTGTAGTATAAATTGTTTATAGACATATGTATAAATCACATGTTATTTACTGTGGGTAATTTGAAGAAGACATCTGATATAAAATGTTTCTATTGGTGCCTTGGCAATGATATTTATTTTATAGTACAGACTTTAATCAAGGTCAAGGATGATAAGATTTAAATGGATACCTTGTAATTAAAAGACATATCTGTTATGTTGCTATAGAATAACATATCAGCCAAGTCTAAACATTTTAAAACAAATTAACATACTTTTTACTGCAATTATTTACAGTAGACAAATTCCACCCACCGTTTGCCTTATTCGGAGGAGCCAATCCGTGCTTTAGTCTGCAGACAACAAGACTAGTCACTGTTAGTATAAAGTGCATTGTTTTACAGCTGTCATCTTATAAAGCCAAATTAGGGACATATATGTAGCAGAGTTAGCCTTGATAAGTCAGCAGGGAGC
The DNA here is from genome assembly GCF_027579735.1 of Bombina bombina. NCBI lineage: Eukaryota > Metazoa > Chordata > Amphibia > Anura > Bombinatoridae > Bombina > Bombina bombina. Next base: position 294,751,272 of record NC_069505.1, on the reverse strand, counting down.
ATTTCTGAGAATTAGCATATCCTCAATATTCAGGGCTATGTTACATGAAAAGGGGGCAGAATAAACAATGAAAGTATATTGCAAAGTTGTTTCATTATGCTTAACTGAACATGTTATATAAAAATATCAAGGTGTTTACTCTCTCTTTAAAGGTTGCACAGATAAACCATCATTGTCTTTATGTATTTACACATGTCACATGATTTGCTCCAGTGCAAATAGATGGTACTATTAATGAAAATGCAGAAACTGTGGGTATCTTTTTAATGACAGCACTTCTCATGCTATTTCTTATCTAGTTTCCTGTAACCATTCTTCAAAATGGAGTGAAAATGACAAATGAGCCACCGACTGGGTTGCGATTAAACCTCCTTCAGTCGTATCTGTCAGACCCCATCTCTGATTCTGACTTCTTCAATAGATGCAGTGGGAAAGAACAGGTGATTCCTTTGTAACAATGTTGAATGATGTGAACATGTCATACAAGTCTTTTGTTGTGGTTACAATGTCATTAGTAATTTGATAAGTACAATATCAATGTGACCTTTATCATTTTTTCCCCCCAGGTATGGGAGAAACTCCTTTTTGGAGTTTGTTTCTTTCATGCTCTTGTCCAAGAAAGAAAGAAGTTTGGTCCCCTTGGTTGGAATATTCCTTATGGTTTTAATGAATCAGACCTGCGCATAAGCATTCGCCAACTGCAGGTGATCTTGCCGTATAAACGCTTTTCTTTTCAAAACAATCACAGCCACATCACTTTTTTACCACGTAGTAATATTCATTATAATTACTTCATTCATTAAAATGTTTTATCAAATTTCAACTTAGATTGTTTAGTGTGTCATCTAACGCCAGAAATATATTTTATATATTAAAGGACCATAATAGTGGAAAATTTACAGGCGCTAATTCATTAGAGTATGTACTTTTAAGGCTTTAAACCCTGCACTACTGTGTGTTTAACCCCAGCAGAGGGGTTACACACACAATAGAAGTCCCACTCGAGACCCACACAGTAGTGCAGGGTCAATTAGTTTTAAAATGACATGCGCTAACGTATTAGAGCATATCATTGTTTGACTATTTCTACCCTTTAAGGACTATTTGGACATGTATATAAGTTACACTGTCCTAGTCTTTGTGGAACATGTTCATATATTTATATCCCCGATTGTACATTGCACAGAACTTTTAGAGACCAAAGTTATTTAGCTCCCTGATTTGTTGCATGATGTCACTGCCCCATGAATCAATCAGGGAGGTTGTAACATAGCATGCCACATAACTATCCTTGAAGTGACGGTAAACTTTAACATAATGAAAACATAAAAAAGCACTATTTATACATATTACAAATATTTTCATTCTGAAAAAAGTTGTGTTTAAGCTATTTGTTTTGATTTTGAAGCTAAAAGGAACCAGTCCTAACAGACCACTAAACACAGTAGATTAGCATAATCAATAAATGCTTAATAAAAAGACAATGCAAAAGCAATTAGATTGAATTTAAAATGAGAAGTATATTTTCTTCTGACAAATGTCAGTTACATTTTCCTTGCTAATGCATCATGTGACAGCCATCAGCCAATCACAAAATGTATATACTTATATCCTGTGAATCTTGCACATGCTCCGTAGGAGCTGGTGCCTTAGAAATCGTGTATATAAAAAGATTGTGCACATTTAGATAATGGAAGTGAACTGCAAAGTTGTTTAAAATTGTGTGCGCTATCTGAATCATGAAAGTTTAATTTTAACTTGACTGTCCCTTTAAAGATTAATTGCTTATTGGCTGATAAGCAGAACTCCCATTGCTTTATTAGTGGACAGTGACGCAAATCACATGCACAAAAAAACTAAAAAAAAATATCACTTTTACAAAAATTTGAATACACTTTAAAATGTTTGTTTTAAGATACAACAAAAAATACTTAAATTAATCTATAAAGGTTTAAACCTTGGTTACTATGTGCTGCTCTTTTGAAATCATTATTAATATAAATAGAATATTTTACATTTATTTATTTATGGCACAGGCTAGATTTACACTATAGGCCAGAGATCTCTGTTCATCTTTTTTTTACTAAACTATACTAATCAATGGTTCGTTTTTCAGCTATTTGTAAAAGATTATGACCAGGTTCCATTTGAAGCTATATCATACCTCACTGGAGAATGCAACTATGGAGGACGTGTGACAGATGACTGGGACAGGCGTCTCCTGCTGACTACGCTAGCAGATTTTTACAATAGCGACATTGTAGAAAATCCACGTTATTCCTTCTCTCCCAGTGGTAACTACATGGCTCCACCAAAAGGGACCTACGAAGATTACATTGAATTCATCAAGGTAATGATCCTACCATGTGATCTAGATTTGATCACCCGAAGGTCACTTTGTAAACAAGTGTGTAACCAAATAAAATAAGAGACACTAAACTCAGAATGTAATCCCCATAAATATTTTGTTTAGAAAAAATAAATGTGTGAAAAAGGATAAGTGACAGCTGATTATTTTGACTTGGAAACTAACAGGAAGTGCATGTATATACACAGCTGGTCTGTGGGAAAGAAGCTCATTGGCTGATAAGGAAGACTCCCACTACTCTACTAGTTTACAGTGATGTGCCTCACAAGCCTAGGAACCAAAATGTCTCTTTTTCAGAACAGGATCATACTTTAAAAACAGCGACACTCTAATAATACATATTAAAATATCCTCTTCCAGATGCAACAGAGAGAAAAATAAATATAATATCCATTTTAAGTCACCTTTTTAGCCTCATTATCTCTTTTTTCATCTCCTTATTTATTTTACTTAACTCTTTCTCATCTTTACCGTATGCTTCCTACACATTTTCTTGGTCCATGGCGCTCTTCAGATGACAATTTTACACAATAAAAATATGTCTATGTTGATCACTGTGAAGACGGAACTCATTGTGCTTATTCTCTTTTGATAGAGATTACCGTTCAGCCAACATCCCGAGGTGTTTGGGTTACATGAAAATGTGGATATTTCCAAAGACTTACAACAAACCAAAGTCATTTTTGAGTCTTTGCTGCTCACTCAGGGAGGAGGTAGACAAGGAGGAGCATCTGGCGCTAGTGACCAAACACTCTATGAGATTGCAAATGACATTCTCAGCAAGGTAAGGACACTGTGACTTCAAAGAAATGCCTAAGAGACACCTAGAATGTGGTACAAGGACATTTACAGTTAAAGTGAAGGCAAACTTTGATGAATGAAAGCCCGTTTTTTAAAAATACTATTAAAAACAGGAGCACCTCCAATCACGGCTTTCCCCCCAGGGGAGCCATTGCCTGAAGCCATGCCGTGATTGGAGGAAGCCGGATTAGTCATTGCTGACGTGTGAAGAGAGGATCTCCGGGTGAGGGAAGCTGCTCTGGCTGTAAAAGAACCAAAGGTAAGTTTTTAATCAAAACGGCTGCTTTCTAAACTTTGATGAATGAAAGTGCCCCTGTTTTTAATAGTATTAAAAAAAAACGGGCTTTCATTCATCAAAGTTTACCTTCACTTTAAAAGTCAAAATGAAATTTTCATAATTCAGACAGAGCGTACAGTTAAAAAATAAACTTTCCATTTAACTTTTACTTTCAAAAGTAACTTTTTCTTAGTATCTTTTGTAGCTTCTTTTCATGAGAGAGTACTGAGGTAGTGTGCACGTATCTGTAGTATATGTGTGTATGTATATATATATATGTGTGTGTGTGCACCTGTCTCTGTAGTATATGTATATATATATATATATATATGTGTGTGTGTGCACGTGTCTCTGTAGTATGTGTATATATATATATATATATATATATATATATGTGTGTGTGTGCACCTGTCTCTGTAGTATGTGCGTGTGTGTGTATATATATATATATATTTAAATGGATGGTTACGGGGGGCGTGTCCGGGCGGCGGCCATGATCGGTCGCATATACTAGCAGCTCCGTACTTGGAAAAGATAACCGCCAACTATCTATAGCATTTCTAAGAACATTCTTCATGAAAAACCAGCAAAGTATGCACAAAGAATTTCTGCACTAAATGGTACTTTTGCTGGAATTATACGCAGGTCGGAACCTAGTCTGGACCTTTGGATGTCGAGGTGGCGGCCTTACTTTCAGACCTCTAACACCCCCCCCCGGTTATCCGGGTAGTGCAGTTCAAAAGCTAACTGCGTACACTATGCTACATTCCTCATAGAGATTACCTGGGACATTGAGCTACATCATTGGATATATGTAAAATACCCCTATGGCGACAAGGACCGATAAAATCCTGGAGGAGATGCGTGCAAGTATGGAAGAGCACTTCCACTGTCTCCTTAGAGATATTGAGGCCTTATTTACTCCAAAGCTGGCACAACATGAAAATGGCAACACAGAGACCCCATCAGGTGAGACAGAAGTGCTGCGACAGGATGACCCTGCGTATCATAACATACCGCCAGTGCCTACCTCAGAGCAATCCACCAAGTTCTGTCGCCCGGTGAGGAAGACTAGTCATGTAGCGCTGCAGCGGCGGCTGGAGAGTGAGGTGATGGCGGAGGCTCCAGGGACCGGGAGAAAAGTTAGTTGCGAAAATCTCCCCATCTATGACTATGCGGGAAGCAGCATGGCTGTGGAGTTCGATGGCTGCCAACTCTATATATATGGGCCTTTTCTACTTACAAGGGGCCACTATCTTGACTGTGCAGTTGCGGCCCCCACACTGGGGCAGTCGGCGAGACAACCAATTGGGACACTATCGGTGGAGCGCTTTGTGACACTGAGCCTGCATTCCGGCGGGACAGTCAGATCACTGAACTGGACTGCTGGTTCTGTCTTCACCCTCCATCTTAAAACCGGAGTAGGCTGACTTTCACTTAAGAGACATATTCATGTGCAGGGAAATTTTAGGTATCCTCCTAGATAAGCAAAAACTCTCCTTTATTAAACACGGATCCTAATGACTTTTTGGCCCAATAAAGGACTTTGATAGATGCTTTCTAGTTTACAAGACTGTTTCAGTTCTCAATGTACACGTTAATCCTGGGGTACCTACTACTGATTTTCACGCTACTATTTGCCTGCACAACTAACCAGTCCTGATTTTTTTTTTTTTTTTCTCGTTTTTAATTCTTGTTCCATAAAACAAGTTCATATGTTAGTATGTAAGTTGATAGGTATGTTAACCCTGGGGTATAGCTTTCTCCTGCGCATATATAAATATATTAACTTGGTTATTCCCTTAACTATAACTATGATAGATATGAGGTAATAATTGACTTTGAGAGCATCTAGTTTTTTATCTTCAATGCAACACAATGTATAATTTCCTGCCTTAGTTTGTCCCGGGTACTTCCAGTTAAATACTATATTGAGTCTGCTTTCGACACATAACACCAATACCATATTATGTGAACTGATGTCCAAGATGGTTTACCCTCTATTAATACTGTAAACCCAAATCTGTAGTGATAGTCTTTCTACATAGTGGGACACATATCAGTTCATGAATACATTTTGTGTCTTAACTTAATAGCCATTTACATAACAGATTGGTGGAAGTGCCTCCATTGACTAGTTTATCCACATCTCCTTCCCAATACTTATATCAGTTGATCGTGGTTCTGCGGAGCTGCTAGCCTGCACTTAGACGCTCAATACAACTCCGCAGGTCCCCAAACTCAGTTTTAGTATGCCATGCCTCAATGCCTTAGGTACTTTCATTGTTAGTATATATACTCACTGTTGATACGTTTTAATAGCACACTGGAGGCCCATAAGCGGCCTCATAATATTATAATCCCCTTAATATCTAATTATCTGCCTTGGGGGTCCAAAAGTGGCCTCATAAGTTGGAAAGGGACTAGAAAACTACGAGGGTTGTCATGTGATGTTCTTCTTTTTTACTTTGTTTAACAGGTGTTTCTTAGCCTTCCACTTTAAGACTTATTGCTTCTTCTGGTGTATGTACTGTAATTTATATATCTTCTGACAATCCGTTGGTTTTATAAGACATATGAATGTACTCACCTTATTATAAGAGAACCTGTGTGTATACCTTCAACCCTTAATAAAAAAAAAAAATAAAAAAAATAAATGGATGGTTACAAACACTACTGCCATTTAGTGTTCATAACACGTGCACGCCCCTGATCCTACCTAGGAATTCTGTCATGGAAAGGAGCTAAGACTTGGTGAGAAATAGTTACATTTAGTAATAGATATAAATTGTAAAGATTCTCCTTTAGATTGCTCCCTCTGAATCATGAAACTTTGATGTGTGAAAAGTTTTATTTATAGTGTTGATCAGTTCCAATATATTAGAAGTGCGCGCGATAATTATCCAACCATTACAAGTGGCTGGTTATTGCTACTGTGAGCTTGTAGTACCAATTAGCGCTCAGAAAATTAACCAGATCTCCGGTTAATTTTCTAAAAGTGACCCAAATGCCCTCAACATAGAGGGCATTATAGTTTTTTTATTTAAAAAAATTAAGTTTTTTTTTAAATAAAAAAACTGCCTCACTAGGCAGTTTTTGGGGTCTAAAGTTGGTGGGAGTGGGATGTTGGGGATCCATAGGAGCCTGTATAAATATATACGTGTGTATTTCTATACATATGTATTTATGTGTATATGTATTTATAGACCTATATACACATATAAATACAGATATATATATGTATAGAAAGACATACATATATCTCATTGCAATCCTGTGTTGTGTTTGCACGAGATGGCAGCTATTTTTTTTGTTTGTTCAAAACGAGGCTCCATTAAAGACTATAGGGGAATACGATTCTGCATTTGCAACTTCACAACATCTTTTTTTGTGCAAGGATGTGACCGCCAGAGAGTGCAAAAATGTTTTACCTGCAACCAGTAATACGTGCGCAACCGGAAGCTCAATGGTAAGAAAAAGTTGCGCCGAGTTAAAGCACTCGTGGCAGCGGAAATTTGCACTCCACTTGTAATCTAGCCCTATACCTTTCCAAACCGCCACCAGCATAATCCACTGTTTGCATTAGTGTATTGGGTTGAGGAATTCGAGTGCACGTGCGTGACATGTCAGTATGGAGATTGTTATTGTAATGAGCCATAGTACTTATTTTATAAACAAAACAATAAATGTCATCATTTATTTCGTAGCTGCCAAAAGATTTTGACATTGAAGCTGCGCTTGAGAAATATCCTGTGCGTTATGAGGAAAGTATGAACACTGTGCTCGTGCAAGAAATGGAGAGGTTTAACAAGTAAGACTTTTTTTTTATCAATTCTCTTAAAAACAAATTTATAATTCCAGCTAATTTAATTTCATCTACTAATTATATCTTTGTTCTGCCCTTTTGAGATATCATCAGTGATATCTATGTTGTAATAGGTAATGAATTAAAGGGATAGTAAACCCAATTTTTTTCTTTCATAATTCAGATAGAGCAGGAAATTTTAAGCAACTTTCGAATTTATTCCTACTATCAATTTTTCTTCCTTCTATTGCTATCTTTATTTGAAAAGCAAGAATATAAGCTTTGAAGCCAGCCCTTTTTTTGGTTCAGCACCTGGGTTGCGCTTGCTGATTGGTGGCTAAATGTAGCCAGCAATCAGCAAGCGCGCTATCCAGGATGCTGAACCAAAAATGGGCAATCTCCTTAGCTTAGATTCCTGTTTTTCAAATAAAGATAGCAAGTTACCAAAGAGAATTTGATAATCTGAGTAAATTATAAAGTTGCTTAAAATTGCTGCTCTATCTAAAAAAATTGGGTTTACTATCCCTTTAAGGATAGGATCCTCTGAACTGTACTTTAGCTGGATTTAAAAATACAACAATAATGTGTTTAAAAATGTTAAATTGGGGCGGTTTATTCTAACTTCGAGATTAGAGGTTTTTTTTTTAAATACCCCAGGGTAGAAGCTCATTGGGGTTTACACCTGTCAATCAAGCATGTGTATGGTGCATGCACACCAATCAACTCAGAGATTGGGGTCTAATCTTGTAGTTACAATGTGGCACCTAGTGGTAAAAGTTTTAAACCTGTTTTCTTGTAGATTGATTGTTAAAATGCTGGGGCCAAATAACCCCATTTTTATCATCGCTGTAATGTCCCTTTAATTGTCTTTCCCCCCCCCCAGCTTAATTCGTACAATCCGTACAACATTACAGAACTTGCAGAAGGCTATCAAGGGTCTAGTGGTTATGGACTCAGAGCTGGAGGCTCTTTCTAGCAGTTTAATTGTTGGAAAAGTTCCTGAAACCTGGGCAAAGCGCTCCTATCCCAGTCTAAAGCCACTTGGAACTTATGTCACCGATTTCTTGGCAAGGCTGAAGTTCCTGCAGGTAGGGAAATTATACTTTCATTTTGTTGGAAGAAAAGAGTAAAAAAAAAAATCCATATAGGAAGGTATAAACCCATTTCACCTTTTAGTAGTTTTTTTTTTTTTTTTTTTTTAAATCATCACTTCATTAAAGGGACAGTCTAGTCAGAATTAAACTTTCGTTATTCAGATAGGGCATGTCATTTTAAACAATTTTCCAATTTACTTTTATTATCAAATTTGCTTTGTTCTCCTCATATTCTTAGTTTAAAGCTAAACCTAGGTGGACTCATATGCTAATTTCTAAGCCCTTGAAGGCTGCCTCTTATCTGAATGCATTTGACAGTTTTTGACAGCTTGAGGGCGTTATATAGATAACATTGTGCTCACGCCCGTAAAGTTACCTAAGAGTCAGTACTGATGGGCTAAAAAGCAAGTCTCTCAAAAGAACTGAAATAAGGGGGCAGTCTGCAGAGGCTTAGATACAAGGTAATTACAGAGGTAATATGTGTATTTATATAACTGTGTTGGTTTATGCAAAACTGGGGAATGGTAAATAAAGGGATTATCTATCTTTTTAAACAATACAAATTCTTGGAGTAGACTGTCCCTTTAAGCAAATCTGATAACAAAAATAAATTGGAAGGTTGTTTGAAACTATATGTTCTAGCTGAATCATGAAATAATGTCTTTTTAACACTAACCCTATTCTAAACCATAGCCCTAGGTCTAACCATAACCCTTAATTTTATCCTAAGTATAGCATTAATATAGCCTTAAGTCTAACCTTAACCCTAGCCTTACCCTTCAACATAACCCATACTCCTAATCGTAGATCTAACTCCTAACCGTAGGTCTAACCACAACACCTTAAAGGGACGCTGAACCCAAATTTTTTCTTTTTTTGATTCAGATAGAGCTTGCAATTTTAAGCAACTTTCTAATTTTTTCCTATTATCAATTTTTCTTCGTTCTCTTGCTATCTTTATTTGAAAAAGAAGGCATCTAAGCTTTTTTTTGGTTCAGTACTATGGACAGCAGTTTTTTATTGGTGGATGAATTTATCCACCAATCAGCAAGGACAACCCAGGTTGTTCACCAAAAATGGGCCGGCATCTAACTGCATTTCAAATAAAGATACCAAGAGAATGAAGAAAATTTGATAATAGGAGTAAATTAGAAAGTTACTTAAAATTTCATGCTCTATCTGAATCACAAAAGAAAAAAAATTGGGTTCAGTGTCCCTTTAACCCTTACTATAGTAACCCTAAACCTTGATGTAAACCCTAACCCTAGTAATACCATAGAATTAACTCAAGTTCAAACCCTAGATTTTAATATATTCATTTTTATTTTTTTCAGAACTGGTTTGATTTTGGAAAACCCATTGTTTTCTGGCTTTCTGGCTTCTTCTTTACACAAGCGTTTTTAACTGGAGCAATGCAGAATTACGCAAGAAAATACAGAATTCCCATCGACCTACTGGGATATGAATTTAAGGTATGATGGATTTGTTTTAAGTACAGATGTTCCACACAAATTGAGTAGGTACCTTGCATAATGAAATGAGCTCAGGAAGGGAGGGATTAAGAAATGATAAAGATGCAGAAAAAATAAACTGCAGATAATATTTGGAGTACAATATACCCTTAGAAATATTCCTTCCTGGTGTTCACATGTGTTTAATGGACAAGCTAAATTAAGATCAAGTGTTGAGTGAGTTATAGTTAGTGAATGAGAGAGTGTGAGCGTGTAAGTATGAGTGAGGAAGAATGTGATAATATGGGGGAGAGGTTGCTTACATACACTTTGCAAAACAACAGCATCTAAAATAAATATCTTTAAAAGCTTTTTAAACTGCCATGCCGATCAAAATTGAATTTTTGTACATTTCAGGTATACACCACTTAAGTTGCCCCTTGAGTACATTTATCTAAGCTACAAATGAGCTTCAGCACTGATCAAGCAATCACTGCGTAGAGTGTTACAAAGTCAGCTTTTAAATAGACACAATGAATTACAGTCTCTCAAATGCTGTGGGAATACCACCATTTTAAAATTAGATTACAGGAGGAGAAAAGAAATAATGAAAGCATAACAGTTTTTGGGGCTAAGTATAGTTAAACATTAAAGTGTAGCGCAAACGTTTGCACCCGAGTGATAAGGGGTTTATTTAAGGGGTTTGCTGGTATTAGAAGTTGAAAGTAAACGTGATCACTTGAGCGCAATCGCGATTTACGCTATATTGATTACCGCGACTTCAAAGCTCTGTTTAACTGTTTTGCAAAACATTAAAGTTGCACAAAATACATCAAAAATACATTACAAGTATAGTTACACTCATAGTAACACCATCTAATAAACAAATATTGCACAAAAAAAGTTATAAAGGCTCGAAGGCTGCAAAGGGCTTTAACATTGAGATACACACCTCTAAAAATGGATATAAATATATATATATAAATATATATATATATATATATACAGTGTATATATATATATATATATATATATATACAGTATGTCTATATTTGTATAAATATGTATTTATATCTGTGCATATATATTTACAGATATATATACACATATAAATACATATGTACACATATAAAAACATATATACTAGTGCATTGGAGCCCTTAAGTATTTCTGATGTCCCTTTAAGTGCACTTGTCTCATGACAAATATCTTAACAAAACTCTTAATTTTTTTTTGCAAGTACAGCTGGTCAGATATGCATCAGTCACTGATAGAGTAAGCATATACTGTGTCTATTTGTCACACATTCTTTAGCGCACTTGTCTAAAGAGACATCAAGGTGGTCACATGTCATTCCTTATGCTTACAGCGTAGGAAGGCCTTGAGACGTTTCCCTTTCTCCTTGTCCTGCTGTATTTGTGGAAACAAAATGACTTAAACATTTATAGCTGTTGACACCTTTGAGAAACGGATGAGCTACAACAATGTTTATGGGTATCAAGCACCTCCAAAACCTCTGCTGTTTATTCTAAACCATAACTGTAGCTAGGGCCACAATCTCTCCCTTATTTCCAGGGATCTTCCTTATTTGTCCAAACTTTATTACAGTCTCCCAGGTTCCCTTATTTATCTGCTCTTAGCACATTTGTCTCCCTTTTTTTTTTACTTCATGTAAAGAGTGCTAAGAGTGTATATCTAGTGATATGCTTGTGCAATGCCGCCCCCTGCAGAATTGTGGGGTGTCAATCAACCTGATCGGGTGGATTGCTGTCTGCGCCACAGAGATGGTGGACAAGTTAAGGAGCAGCGGTCTTAAGACTGCTGCTTCTTAACTCCTGTTTTCGGCGAGCCTAAAGGCTTGTGCGGAAACAGCTGCATACGGCTGAATACGGGGCTTGATAAATCAGCCCCATAGACTTCAATGGGGTAATCTGTTAAGAAAAATCGCTTATAACTCTGACGCTAACCTGACAACGCATTAGACCAACAGCACTAAAGCCAAAGGTTGTTATAAATGTTTTTTTTTAAATATATATATATATATCCATATCTATATATCTATATGAATATATGCAGATATATATATATATATATATATATACAGTATATAAATAATAGAAGAAAATTTTATTTTTCTTTAATTTTTTTATGTTTGTATATATGTGTGTGTGTATATATCTTAAGTACCATTTCGTCCTATGTATATTGATGACCCATCCTGTTGCTTCTTCTAGGTCCTGCCCATTGATACATCTGATTCCTCACCTGATGATGGAGTTTATATTAATGGATTATTTTTAGATGGTGCTCGCTGGGATAGAGAGAGGTCAGTAAATGTTAATTTTAGGTATGTTGGACTTTTATTGATAGAGTTAAAAGGAGATAATTATATAGCATTGTGTTAATATGTAAAGTTTTGCTCAGTATTTTTGTAGAACGTTCCCTCTTTTCTGTTACATTATATACCTCTTCTTAAGAGCAACTCACAATTCAAGGCCGGATTACTTATATTTTTAAGATATACATTCCAATAGAATAAAACTTATTAGACAATAAAAAATCTTCAGTAGCCATACCACCTGCAATGCCACAATCAGCTTCAGTAACGGTGCGAGAGTTGTAGGACGCCTGTTCCCTGTGAAGTGACACAATTGGGCATTATCCAATAACTACTGTAGGGAGTGCCTGCCTGTAAATTTTATTCTGTTGTTACATGAAGATTAATAAAATAAATACTTGTACAAGAGTTTCAAGAGTTACCAGCACCATTTATCCCACATTGATTAAATTAATTATAATTATTGGTTAGATTTTGTGCTGATATATTTCTGTAGCTTCGTTTTGTATCTCTCAAGGCCTGATCATTTGTCTGTAGCTAATTATTCTTTAGTTCCCCACACACTTGCAGTCTGTATTAAATGCCAAACAGGATGAGTGAGGCCTTGAAAGTAGAGAGGTTTTATAAGGTGACAACACTTAGCGTTTGTACTGTGGCCATGAACTCATTGATCACCGGCTGAGACGTCACGGCAGACTTGTATGTAGATGTTGGGACACCCATAACATCCCAGCGCAAGACAGTTGTGATAAACATCTTAAACTTAGATAAGCTTAGGGACTTGGGGATATGGTTAATGCACTAGATGCAAGAGAGGGCTTTGCAATAACTCTTACGGGTTTGCCCTTCCAATAGCAACGTCACCTTCAGTGTTCTTGCATGGATGATATTGTTTCTGGCAAATTTAGACTATGGTGACATCATGGCTGCAGTGTTGTTTAGCATCTAAAATATTTCCTTCAGGGGACATTCTTGAAAAAAACTAAGTTTTAGGGCCCGATTATCTAAATCTCCTCATTCTGGTGAGATTATCTAAGAGGTCTTATGAGTACTGTAATGTCCCTAAAATAATTTTAAAAAATTATACCTATGAGTACCTGTTTATCTAGCTATGGGCTAGAATACGAGGGGGGTGCTATTATTATTACTCCCTTTTTTGCGTTAACTCAGCTAGAAGAAAGATTTGTGTGCGCTAACTCAGCTAGAAGTAAGATTTTTGTGCGCGTCGGGTAGCACGGGTATTACAAGTTGAAAGTAAAATGTTTTGCATGAGCGCTAACCTGTTGCTCATAAAAACAAACTTAGAATATCATGACCGCATTATTGTATTCGCCCATATGCATTTATATGTGTACATATGTCTGTAAATACATATAAATACATATATGTACACACATATAGACACAAATATACAGTATATATATATATATATATATATATATATATATACACACACAAAAATACATATACATCTTTAGACATGTATATGTATGTACAGTATGCCTATGTTAAAGGTCATACCCCCTAACCACTCTCATTTATGCCCTATAATAGGAAGAGAGTTTTTTCCCCTTTTGTTCACCTTGTTGATAACTTCATGTTTAATATTGTTGTTAATATTTCTTTCATGTAATTAGCAAGAGTCCATGAGCTAGTGACATATGGGATATACATTCCTACCAGGAGGGGCAAAGTTTCCCAAACCTAAAAATGCCTATAAATACACCCCTCACCACACCCACAAATCAGTTTTACAAACTTTGCCTCCTATGGAGGTGGTTAAGTAAGTTTGTGCTAGATTCTACGTTGATATGCGCTCCGCAGCAGGTTGGAGCCCGGTTTTCCTCTCAGCGTGCAGTGAATGTCAGAGGGATGTGAAGAGAGTATTGCCTATTTGAATTCAATGATCTCCTTCTACGGGGTCTATTTCATAGGCTCTCTGTTATTGGTCGTAGAGATTCATCTCTTACCTCCCTTTTCAGATCGACGATATACTCTTATATATACCATTACCTCTACTGATTCTCGTTTCAGTACTGGTTTGGCTTTCTACTACATGTAGATGAGTGTCCTGGGCTAAGTAAGTCTTATTTTTGTGACACTCTAAGCTATGGTTGGGCACTTTTATATAAAGTTCTAAATATTTGTGTTTAAACATTTATTTGCCTTGATTCAGGATGTACAATATTCCTTATTTCAGACAGTCAGTTTCATTATTTGGGATAATGCATTTGAATAATCAATTTTTTTCTTACCTTAAAATTTGACTTTTTCCCTGTGGGCTGAAAATGCTTCATTTTATTGCGTCATTCTTGGCGCGGACTTTTTTGGCGCCAAAAATTTCTTTGTTATTTCCGGCGTCATACTTGTCGCCGGAAGTTGCGTCATTTTTGACGTTTTTTGCGCCAAAAGTGTCGTCGTTACCGGATGTGGCGTCATTTTTGCCGCTAAAAGCATTTAGGCGCCAAATAATGTGGGCGTCTTTTTTGGCGCTAAAAAATATGGGCGTCATTATTGTCTCCACATTATTTAAGTCTCATTGTTTATTTGCTTCTGGTTGCTAGAAGCTTGTTCACTGGCATTTTTTCCCATTCCTGAAACTGTCATTTAAGGAATTTGATCAATTTTGCTTTATATGTTGTTTTTTCTATTACATATTGCAAGATGTCTCAGATTGACCCTGAATCAGAAGATACTTCTGGAAAATCGCTGCCTGATGCTGGATCTACCAAAGTTAAGTGTATTTGCTGTAAACTTGTGGTATCTGTTCCTCCAGCTGTGGTTTGTAATGAATGTCATGACAAACTTGTTAATGCAGATAATATTTCCTTTAGTAATGTTACATTACCTGTTGCTGTTCCATCAACATCTAATACTCAGAGTGTTCCTGTTAACATAAGAGATTTTGTTTCTAAATCCATTAAGAAGGCTATGTCTGTTATTCCTCCTTCTAGTAAACGTAAAAGGTATTTTAAAACTTCTCATTTTTCAGATGAATTTTTAAATGAACAGAGGATTCTGTTTCAGAGGTTGATGCTGATAAATCTTCATATTTATTTAAAATGGAATTTATTCGTTCTTTACTTAAAGAAGTCTTAATTGCATTAGAAATAAAGGAATCTTGTCCTCTTGATACTAAATCTAAACGTTTAAATAAGGTTTTTAAATCTCCTGTAGTTATTCCAGAAGTTTTTCCTGTCCCTGATGCTATTTCTGAAGTAATTTCCAGGGAATGGAATAATTTGGGTAATTCATTTACTCCTTCTAAACGTTTTAAGCAATTATATCCTGTGCCATCTGACAGATTAGAGTTTTGGGACAAAATCCCTAAGGTTGATGGGGCTATCTCTACTCTTGCTAAACGTACTACTATTCCTATGGCAGATAGTACTTCCTTTAAGGATCCTTTAGATAGGAAAATTGAATCCTTTCTAAGAAAAGCTTACTTATGTTCAGGTAATCTTCTTAGACCTGCTATATCTTTAGCGGATGTTGCTGCAGCTTCAACTTTTTGGTTGGAAGCCTTAGCGCAACAAGTAACAGATCATAATTCTCATAGCAAAGATAAGGCCTCCTGCAAGAAGATTTTTTCTTTCCCGTGTCCCAGTAAATCCAGTGAAGGCTCAAGCATTTCTGAAATGTGTTTCAGATCTAGAGTTGGCTGGAGTAATTATGCCAGTTCCAGTTCTGGAACAGTGGCTGGGGTTTTACTCAAATCTCTTCATTGTACCAAAGAAGGAGAATTCCTTCAGACCAGTTCTGGATTTAAAAATATTGAATCATTATGTAAGGATACCAACATTCAAAATGGTAACTATAAGGACTATTCTGCCTTTTGTTCAGCAAGGGCATTATATGTCCACAATAGATTTACAGGATGCATATCTGCATATTCCGATTCATCCAGATCACTATCAGTTTCTGAGGTTCTCTTTCCTAGACAAGCATTACCAGTTTGTGGCTCTGCCGTTTGGCCTAGCAACAGCTCCAAGGATTTTTACAAAGGTTCTCGGTGCCCTTCTGTCTGTAATCAGAGAACAGGGTATTGTGGTATTTCCTTATTTGGACGATATCTTGGTACTTGCTCAGTCTTCTCATTTAGCAGAATCTCATACGAATCGACTTGTATTGTTTCATCGAGAACATGGTTGGAGGATCAATTTACCAAAAAGTTCATTGATTCCTCAGACAAGGGTAACCTTTTTAGGTTTCCAGATAGATTCAGTGTCCATGACTCTGTCTCTGACAGACATGAGACGTCAAAAATTGGTTTCAGCTTGTCGAAACCTTCAGTCTCAATCATTCCCTTCGGTAGCCTTATGCATGGAAATTCTAGGTCTTATGACTGCTGCATCGGACGCAATCCCCTTTGCTCGTTTTCACATGCGACCTCTTCAGCTCTGTATGCTGAACCAGTGGTGCAGGGATTATACAAAGATATCTCAATTAATATCTTTAAAACCGATTGTACGACACTCTCTGACGTGGTGGACAGATCACCATCGTTTAGTTCAGGGGGCTTCTTTTGTTCTTCCGACCTGGACTGTGATTTCAACAGATGCAAGTCTGACAGGTTGGGGAGCTGTTTGGGGGTCTCTGACAGCACAAGGGGTTTGGGAATCTCAGGAGGTGAGATTACCAATCAACATTTTGGAACTCCGTGCAATTTTCAGAGCTCTTCAGTCATGGCCTCTTCTAAAGAGAGAGTCGTTCATTTGTTTTCAGACGGACAATGTCACAACCGTGGCATATGTCAATCATCAAGGAGGGACTCACAGTCCTCTGGCTATGAAAGAAGTATCTCGAATACTGGTATGGGCGGAATCCAGCTCCTGTCTAATTTCTGCGGTTCATATCCCAGGTATAGACAATTGGGAAGCGGATTATCTCAGTCGCCAAACGTTACATCCGGGCGAATGGTCTCTTCACCCAGAGGTATTTCTTCAGATTGTTCAAATGTGGGGACTTCCAGAAATAGATCTGATGGCTTCTCATCTAAACAAGAAACTTCCCAGGTATCTGTCCAGATCCAGGGATCCTCAGGCGGAGGCAGTGGATGCATTGTCACTTCCTTGGAAGTATCATCCTGCCTATATCTTTCCGCCTCTAGTTCTTCTTCCAAGAGTGATTTCCAAGATTCTAAAGGAGTGCTCATTTGTTCTGCTGGTGGCTCCAGCATGGCCTCACAGGTTTTGGTAGGCGGATCTTGTCCGGATGGCCACTCGCCAACCATGGACTCTTCCGTTAAGACCAGACCTTCTATCGCAAGGTCCTTTTTTCCATCAGGATCTCAAATCCTTAAATTTGAAGGTTTGGAGATTGAACGCTTGATTCTCAGTCATAGGGGTTTCTCTGACTCTGTGATTAATACTATGTTACAAGCTTGTAAATCTGTATCTAGGAAGATATATTATCGAGTCTGGAAGATTTACATTTCTTGGTGTTTTTCTCATCATTTTTCTTGGCATTCTTTTAGAATTCCTAGAATTTTACAGTTTCTTCAGGATGGTTTGGATAAAGGTTTGTCTGCAAGTTCCTTGAAAGGACAAATCTCTGCTCTTTCTGTTCTTTTCCACAGAAAGATTGCTAGTCTTCCTGATATTCATTGTTTTGTACAAGCTTTGGTTCGTATAAAACCTGTCATTAAGTCAATTTCTCCTCCTTGGAG